>NC_054385.1:60520252-60747752 GCF_017654675.1 Xenopus laevis | reverse complement strand
AGGGAGCCCCCCCCCCCATAAGATATATCGGACCCAACTCCTGCATGAAGACAGAATGAAGAGAAACTGATGCTGAGGTAGTGAGGATAAACTTGATTATTTCAGAAAGAATTCAGAATTTTTAATTAATAATTTTCACAATAGTGCCCCTTTAATCTATACCTAACCTTGACCCGCAAAGTGTTGCCACTGTAGGTCCACCCCCCCCATCTACCTGCACCTCTGATTCCAAGACTAGGAATATTTGGGTTCAGAGGAGAAGCATATTTCCCCAGTCTAACCCACGACCTACAAAAACCAAAATGGTCTCCCAAATTTCATCCTGAACCTGCCCAACTCATTGGTTTCAGATCAACCTGCACACCATTAGTGGGCACCCTACCACACAGCAATACTATAGTGTCAGATTGAAGGAGAGATTATATAGATTGTGTCTGCACAGAAAATGCATGTAGGTGCCCATGAACAGCACATCTCAGTGTAATAATCACTTATTTGAATATAAATAATTACAGCCCATCAACAGCACAGTAGTGATAATGATGCCCATAACTTGATAACTGAACTTTGTATATCACAAGTCAGAACCATTCCTGAAAATGAAGACTATATTATTTCACAAAGTGCATGTGTCTTACCATCTTAACTAAACGAAATGCAGTATCATTAACTACAGTTCATATAACCATCAAAGTGTCTATTAAAAGGTACTCCTAAAAACAGTTCTCGAACAAATCATCTTGACTAAAGTGAATTATGGTGTTTTGGAAAATGATGGTGGTAAGGCACATGAACTTGATAAAGTGATAGAAGTTCATATGTATTTCACGAATCAGAACTATGTCTAAAAAGGAAGAATAAAGTATAGTTATTTGATAGAATATGGCATAGTCATCACTCCTGTTATTATTATTATAAAAATATGCAATATAAAATATAAACATATCAAGAAACTACAGTTTAATAACCATTACACCTATTTAGCCAATTTTACTAGATTCAGGTAATGCAAATAATAGTGCCAAAATCCATTGGCTCCTTATATTGTTTTACTTCTTGGTGCATTCCAACTATGGATCAACTATCCATCACATCATACAAAGCATTTGTTCTAAGAGCCTCAATTTCAGGTGGAACTTAAAAATTGGATGATTTGGTTGCCATGTGGAAAAAATCGAGAAAACTTTCTGCTTACTATTGTTTCTGTTATAGAACGTCTATATAAACATATCTAAAACAAAGTTTATTTTGCTTCTAACTGTGGCTTTCAGAATTACAGTTCATTGAACAGAAATTACCCTTATTAGTGCTCCTGGTGTATTTCATAAAATCTCTGTAGCTTAAGATTTGTCCAATGTGTAATTCCCAAACAAAGTCCATCTTGAACTTTATTAGCAAATTTCACAACAATTTCCACCTATGTGTAAGTAAACATAACCATGCCAGAAGCACATGCACTCTATAAATAAACATAACCGTGCCAGACGCATGTGCGGTCAAGTTGCTTAAAAACAGTAGTAGACAACAACAACAAAAAATGTTCACTTACCCTTTTTAAACTATATCCTGCATAAAAGATGATTGGAGGGAGTAGGATATTGAAAAAAACTTCAGGATCAAATGTAACCTGAAAATAGGAACATAAATAGTATATTAAAAACAACACATTTTAGCTCCTGTAGAAAACATATTTAACAGTTAATATTTTCTACTGAAACAGCTTTCACTCGCCAAGACAAATTCGATTTCCTCTACACAGATCTTTGTGGAGACAATAAGCATATGTTACACACACTGACTAGAGAACCTCCAATTTTAACTCTGTGGCATAATACAAGTCAATATCAATTCTTAAAGAGGTTGTTCACCTTTAAATTAAAGGAAAACTATACCCCTCAAACTATGTAGGTCTCTATAAAAATATATTGCATAAAACAGCTCATATGTAAAAGACTGCCTCGTAAATAAACCAGTTTCATAATAATATACTTTTTTAGTAGTACGTATACTCGAGTATAAGCCGAGTTTTTCAGCATCCAAAATGTGCTGAAAAAGTCTACCTCGGCTTATACTCGGGTCAGCGGGCAGTAGCTGAGATTGCAGTCACTTTTAATCATTCCTATACCAACAGTTCACTTGGGGATAGACTGCAATATCCCACAATGCCCTCTGTTGGTTATAGGAAAGAATAACAGTGACTGCAATATCACACAGTGCCCTCTGTTGGTTATATGAAAGAACAGTGCGCCCTCTGTTGGTTATATGAAAGAATAACAGTGACTGCAATATCACACAGCGCCCTCTGTTGGTTATATGAAAGATTAACAGTGATGGCAATATCACACAGGACACTCTGTTGGTTATATGAAAGAATGACAGTGTGCCCTCTGTTGGTTATATGAAAGAATAACAGTGACTGCAATATCACACAGCACCCTCTGTTGGTTATATGAAAGAATAACAGTGTGCCCTCTGTTGGTTATATGAAAGAATAACAGTGACTGCAATATCACACAGCACCCTCTGCACATGGTAGTGGGACAGTGGGACAATGCACACAGTAATCCGTTTGGCAATTCTCTGTCACTATCAGCTTTGCAAAGAAGTCCGGTTGATCGCTGGGGGGGTCGCTTTGGCAGAATGTGCGCTGCTGGGAGACAGGGTTGTAGTTGTGTCTAGGCTTATACTAGAGTCAATAAGTTTTCCCAGTTTTCGTAGGTAAAATTAGGTACCTCGGCTTATACTCGAGTATATACGGTATGTGCCATTGTGTAATCCTAAACAGAAAATTGGGCCACCCCTGGGATTGTATGATTCATGGTGCACACAAACAAACCATACATGTTAGGTCACATGAGCTAATCAACAGACAGTGTTGTGTCTTTTGCTTCCCCACTTCCTGTTACAGTTAGAATTGCATTATTTCTGGTCAGGTGATCTCTGAGGCAGCACACAGACCATCACAAAATGTTGGTTCAAGGCAAGAGATGTAAAAGGACAATATTTACTTAAATATATATTCCAGTTTGGTAAGAATATTTAATATGCCACTTAATTTGATATAAACTGTCTGTTGCTCAAGTATTTATTTTGGGGGTATAGTTTTCCTTTAGCTTTTAGTATGATGCAGAGGCTGATATTCTGAGACAATTTGCAATTTATTTATTTTTTATTATTATTTGTGGTTATTTAGCTTTTTATTCAGCAGCTCTCCAGTTTGCAGTTTCAGCAATCTGGTTGCTAGGGTCCAAATTACCCTAGCAACCACACCACACATTGATTGGAATTAGAGACTGGAATATGAATAGGAGATGCCTGAATAGAAAGATGATTAATAAAAAATAGCAATAACACTACAATACATTTGTAGCCTTACAGGGCATTTGATTTTTACATGGGGTCAGTGACCCCCATTTGAAAACTGAAAAGAGTCAGAGGAAGGCAAATAATTCAAAAACTATAAAAAAAAAAAATAATGAAGGCCAATTGAAAAGTTGCTTAGAATTAGCCATATAACATACTAAAATGTAACTTAAAAGTGAACCGCTGCTTTAAAGAGAAACAAATATAGAATCCCTGTGGAGTGCAAATTTAGTTTGGCACCCCCAGTAATTCTAGTCGTTTACTACTCAGAGACAGCACTCATCTTCTTTAAAACAGCCTGGAGAAAAAGAAGCAGGAGTCCTTATATATCAGGCTCCTCAATAGTGAAAAGACTCCAGGAGGTGTGTCTACACAAAAATAAAAATTCACTGGAGAAACATTATTTCAGTGCAACAGTTAAAGGAACATCAAACAATGACATCATCCAAACATTTTCAGTATTGTGCGGAAAGTGAATAGGCTCTAGCCAGTATGAAGCAGCTAAGAACAGCCAGTATGTAGCAGACAATACAATGCACTAGATAAGTCACTAAAGCTTTGTAAAAAAAACACCAGCAGCTAATATTTTTTAAGAAATTTGCCCACTGGTTCACTGAAATCAATGGTTCATTTTAGAAAGAGCCAAATTGCAGCTCACACACATATTAGTAAATCGAATTATTCAAATAGAAGTTAAAGTGTAAGACACTTTAGTGTAAGCCACCTTATAAAATGAAGTAATGGTTTAAGGACCACTTTGTAATAACTACAGGATACAAAGCGAGGGCAAAGTCTAAGGACTGATTTCTGACCATGAAACTATGCAGTTACAAAGACAAAAATATGGGACATTTAGCAATGATGTTCCTATTGCAAATGCCCACAATGCTGATCACATTATTAGAAAACAGCCTATTCTTAGCAACTTTTCAATTGGTCTTAGTTTTTTAATCATTTGTATTGCTTCTTTTCAGGTTTCAGATGTGAGTCATTGACACTGCCAACTTTATGTTTATTTTATGGCTCTCTCCTATTTATATTCCAGTCTTGCATTCAAACCACTGCCTGGTTGATAGAATAAACTGGACCCTAGCAACCAGAAAGCCTCTGAAATCTCAAACTGGAAAGTTGTTGCTGCACACAAAGCTAAATAATTTAAAGGGGTTGTTCACCTTTGAGCTAACTTTTAGTATGGCGTAGAGAGTGGTATTCTGAGACAATTTGCAATTGTTTTATATGAATTATGGTTTTTCAAGCTTTTTATTTAACAGCTCTCCAATCTGCAATTTCAGCAGTCTGGTTGCTAGGGTCCAAATTACCCCTAGCAACCATGCATTGATCTGAATAAGAGACTGGAATATGAATAGGAGAGGGTCTGAATAGAAAGAGGAGTAATAAAAAGTAGCAATAACAATACATTTGTAGCCTTACGCAGCATTTGTTTTTAGATGGGGTCGCTGCAAGAAGAAGGCAAATAATTCATAAACTATAAAGAAAAACTGAAAGCCAATTGAAAAGTTGCTAAGAATTGGCAATTTGCAAATTGTCTCCAATTATCTGTCTACAGCATGGTAAAAGTTAAAGGTAAACTATCCCTTTAACAACTGCTGCAGGAAAATAGGAGCAAAGTAATATTTTATCCATTTAATACAAGATTAATTGGCATTGACTCCACAAAGTACATGATTTTGATTTGGGCTTCCTTTTAGGATAGAATAGAGGTTTAAATGTACT
The DNA here is from genome assembly GCF_017654675.1 of Xenopus laevis. NCBI lineage: Eukaryota > Metazoa > Chordata > Amphibia > Anura > Pipidae > Xenopus > Xenopus laevis. The sequence goes on along the minus strand of NC_054385.1, from coordinate 60,742,655 downwards.
CTGTAAATTAGAACAGAGAAAAAGCAGACTTACCTTTCTGAGCATATCATTATCCTGAACATTATTGAGCGCCTTAGAATTAATTTCCCCCTTCAGTGTATACTCATAGAACTTGCCGCTCACATTCACCAGCAGGGTAGCTGGACTTGTCTGAAGCTCACAGCTCATGGTCACATTGTTCACATCGCTAGGAACATGAATTCCATACCGTAAAATCACACCAGCAATTAGACCTGGGGGGACATTACAGTGGCACATCAATAAACCTGTTATATGGCCCACGCATTCAATATTGGCATTTGCTGAAGTTACAAATCACATAGAGGCTTATCTCATAAGGTGCTTCAATATTTTGCTTCAAATGGATACGGTCACAAGAAAACATGTTTTTTCCAAAAACACATCAGTTAATAGTGCTGCTAAAGAGAATTCTGCATTGAAATCCATTTTTTTAAAGAGCAAACAGATTTTTTTTAGATTTCATTTTGATATTTGGCATGGGGTTAGACATGCTGTCCATCCCCCCCCAACCATGTGATTTGTGCTCTTATACACTTCAGTCACTCTTTAGGGCAGAGAAACACGCTGCTATTTCGGGAGATTAGTCGCCCAGCGACAAATCATTTTTTCTTCGGGCGACTAATGTCCCCGAACTGCCTTCTTGCCGGCTAGTATGTAAATCGCTGGAGGGATGGCAATCTGAACGCTTAATTTTCCAAAATTGCATCACAAGGAAACTTCGGGCGACTTAGGAAAGCTGAATCGATCAGAGTGCCATCCTGCCGGCGATTTACATTCTAGCCGTCGAGAAGGCAGTTCGGTAGATTAGTCGCCGAAGAAAAAATGATCCTTCAAACCCCACAATTCCCTGCACACGTGATTTCAATACAGTACGGAACATCATAGTGCAATGCATTGTGGGTTATGTAGTTCCTGCATGCTGTCTGTAAGATTTACATTCTAGCCGGCGGGAAGGCAGTTCGGTAGATTAGTCGCCGAAGAAAAAATGATCCTTCAAACCCCACAATTCCCTGCACACGTGATTTCAATACAGTACGGAACATCATAGTGCAATGCATTGTGGGTTATGTAGTTCCTGCATGCTGTCTGTAAGCTCTATGCTTAGGGAACTGTCAGAAACCATTAAAAATCATGAAAAGTCTGCTACTTTTCAATTGATGTATATTGCAAAGTTGCTTGAAATTATGTTTACTTTTTTGAAAAGCTTAAGTTATGTTTTTGTGGAGTTCCCCTTTAAGAATGCCAAAATGTACACAGTACAGCAACATGAAATTATAATTTGTGAAATTATATTCCCTGGAAGGGAAAGACAGTCACAGAAAAAAACTGAAGGTAATAAAGCAAAAGGCTGCTGGAGCTCTTCCCATGACCTGCCCCTACCAGTAATAGATCATATTTATATAACTTTCAGTATTTACATTTTCTTTAATAAGGTCTGATAAGCCCATGGTTTTTTTTTGCTTTTAAATATTATTCTCATTATTATTCTCAATTAATGGGAATGACTGGGGCGCACTGTTGGGAAAGCAATCTCTTCTGGCATTGCATGGTGTTGCCACAGTTAGTTAAATACAAAGCAATATTCTTAAAGGGGTGGTTCACGTTTAGGTTAACATTTAGTATGTTATACAATTGCTAATTCTACTTGCTTTTCAACTGGCCTTCATTTTTTATGTTTTTTGAGTTATTTGCCTTCTTTTTCTGACTCTCTGCAGCTTTCAAATGAACAAACTCACTGACCTAAAAAAAAAAAAAATGCTCTGCAAGGCTAAACATTTATTGTTATTGTTACTTTTTATTACTCATATTTCTATACAGACCCTTCCCTGTTCTTAATCCAGTCTCTTATTCAAATCCATGCAGGGTTGCTAGGGTAATTTGGACCTTACCAAATAGATTTCAGAAACTGCAAAATGGAGAGCTGCTGAATAAAAAGCTAAATAACTCAAAAAACACAAATAATAACAAACAAAAACCAACTGCAAATTGTCAAAGAATATCACTCTCTACATCATACAAAAAGAAAATTTAAAAGGTGAACAACCCCTTTAAGCGAGAAATTGTGAAGGCATTAGCCAGCATTTCATTTAACTTTATATTTTAGGGAAGGGATTTAGAAGAAGGAACCAATACTTGTTTGCCTCCTGCTACCTCTTTAAGTTAGCTTGCCATGCCCTACAGATCTCTCATTTCTTCCAAACACTGTGACAACAAATATACACTTATACTTATGTGATACTGACCTATGGCTCATAGGACGTGGCAAGTTCTCCGCTGGTATACAAATACTGAACCCAGCTGTGCCACCTACCATTAGCTTATAGCAGATTGAAATCTCCCTCACACACCGGGTACAGGCCTATTTTGGCTCTAAAATGCTCAAATGACATTAGTCAATGACAGGTGATATGGCCAGGTTGGGGTTAACAACTATAAAGCAAATAAAATGCCCTACTGACTGAAGTCTCAGAAGATAAGCAACTTGAGTTCTTTTAGCTGAGCACTCCAGATTGTTATCTTTGTTCTTATTAACAAACAAAATGGAAAAAAAAAGATCTGAGATGTAATGTTGATCATTAACTGCATTTGACCAAAATAAACTATGTAGTTCATTCAATTGTGATGACCTAACTACAGGTAACACCTAAGGACAAAATTCTGTCTTTAAATAGCAGGAATCCTGTTCAAGCCTATTTACATTGTTTAAGGATACAGTTAAAATGTTCTATAAGTATTATTTCCTTATACAGGTATGGGACCTGTTATCCAGAATGCTCGGGACCTGGGGTTTTCCGGATAATGGGTCTTTTCGTAATTTGGGAAATTCATTTAAACATTAAATAAACCCAACAGATTGGTTTTGCTTCCAATAATGATTAATTATATCTTAGTTGGGATCAAGTACAAGCTACTGTTATTAGAAAAAGGAAATCGTTTTTAAAAATTTGGATTATTTGAATAAAATGGAGTCTATGGGAGACAGCCATTCCGGAATTCAGAGCTTTCTCTGAATACCAGGTTTCCGGATAAGGGATCCTAGACCTATAGATTATTTCTGATTTTTACTGCCCTAGCAAGTGTAATTATAAACAGATACTGGAGAAAAAGGATAGTTTAATCATGAAACTAACCCCATTTTTATGATAGGTTTTAATTTTTTTCCATTTCATATTTTTCACATGGTAGGTTCATATTTCGGCTATAAACTCTAATTCATTGTAGTCTTAAAAGGGCTTTTCACCTTTATATTAACTATTAGTATGATGTATAGAGTGATATTTTGAGACAATTTGCAATTGGTTTTCATTTTTTATTATATGTGGTTTTTAAGTTATTTAGATTTTTATTCAGCGGCCTTCCAGTTTGCAATTTCAACAATCAGGTTTCTAGGGTCCAATTGACCCTAGCAACAATGTATAGATTTGAGTAAGAGGCTGGAACATGGGGAGGGCCTGAATAGAAAGATGAGTAATAAAAAGTAGCAATAACAATACATTTGTAGCTTTACAAAGCATTTGTTTTTAAATGGGGTCAGTGACCCCCATGAAAGCTGGAAAGAGTCAGAAGAAGAAGGCAAATAATTCAAAAACTATAAAAGAAAAAATTGAAGACCAAATGAAAACTGTCTTAGAACTAGCCATTCTATACTAAAAGTTAACTGAAAGGTGAACCAGCCATTTAAGTATCACCAAAACAGACACCAAGGGGATTTGCTTCAACCTAAAAAACTTGTAAAAGTTGTCCTTTAATAGAGTGTTTATCATGAATTCATGCATTAAAGCTGGACAGAACTTGAGGAAACTGATCCCTCCATTTGAGCATACTAAGAACCTTGTTGAAGTCAAACCTTTTTTCTGAAACTACACTAGCTTTTACAATATCACGCCACACTTCCAGTCAAAATGTAAATATTTGTATTCTGACATTTCATATTAAAAATTTATTAGCTTGTCTGTAAATAGGAAGCAACCATTTGGCTAAAGGATGTGCAGTTTCATTTAACTTTCTACAGCAGTTATTTCTGCTTTCATATCTCTCTCGTGTGTGTGTGCCCTTTATAGTACTTCTACTTTCCGAGATCACATGAAGCTTGGGGCTGCATGCCTCACTGATACCACAGAGCAGTATTTAGTTTTCCATGTTCAGTTATGTTTGCGTAACTGCTAATTAGCATGTTCCTGACCAAGTTTTCCTTGCAGGATTAGAAATTCAATTTTCTTGATAAGGAGAAGAAAATGTCTACAAGGACAGAACACGGATTCACTAAAGGTTAATATGAAATAGTGCATGGGTTATCACATAAATATCTGATCTCTCGTTTCATCCATGCAGTACAGGTATGGGATCCATTATCAGGACCTGGTGTTTTCCAGATAACGGATCTTTCCGTAATGTGGATCTTCATACCTTAAAGGAAAACTATACCCCCAAACAATGTAGGTCTCTATTAAAAGATACTGAGTAAAACAGCTCATGTGTAAAACCCTGCTTCATGTAAATGAACCATTATCATAATAATATACTTTTCTAATAGTATGTGCCATTGGATAATCATAAATAGAAAATTGCCATTTTAAAAAATAAGGGCCGCCCCCTGAGATCGTAAAATTCACTGTGCACTCATACAAACCACATGTTAGGTCACATGAGCCAATTAACAGACAGAGTTCTGCCTTTTGCTTCCTCACTTCTTCCTGTTACAGTTAGAGTTGTAGTATTTCTGGTCAGGTGATCTCTAAGGCAGCACAGATAGAGTCACGAAATGGTGGTTCAAGGCAAGAGATGTAAAAGGGCAATATTTATGTAAATATATATTCCAGTTTGGTAAGATTCTTTAATATGTCATTCAATTTGATATAAACTATCTGTTGCTTAAGTATTCATTTTGGGGGTATAGTTTTCCTTTAAGTCTACTAGAAAATTATGTAGACATTAAATAAACCCAATAGGATCTGTTTGCTTCCAATAAAGATTAATTATATGTTAGTTTGGATCAAGTACATTGGACAGGTATGGGACCTATTATCCAAAATGCTCGAGAACTGGTGTTTTCCGAATAACGGATCTATCCGTAATGTGGATCTTCATACCTTAAAGAGATACGGACACCAGAAATTAAACTCTTTTTCTTACATCTATCATAAAATTGTCTTTGAATTCTATCTATAATTTTGCCATAAAAGTATTTGCAGATGCTTTTACATTACCTGTCTGATGCCCCATGTTCCTGTATGAGGAGGCTGCCATATTTGTGCAGCAGGAGTCTGTTAGCATTAGAAACTCTAACTGACAGGCTGAGAAGGGACAGTCAGGTTCTTCAAGTAACAATTACTTACAAAAGCAGAACTATCGTTGAAAATTGTAGATTTTGAAGAATAATTTTTTTGTGTCATTATCACTTTAAGTCTACTAGAAAATCATGTAAACATTAAATAAACCCAATAGGATCAGTTTGCTTCCAATAAGGATTAATTATATATTAGTTTGCATCATGTACAAGGAACTGTTTTGCTATTACAGGGAAAAAGGTAATCATTTTTTAAAATTTGGATTTTTTTGGATTAAAGGGTTGGTTCACCTTTAAAGTAAATTTTAATATGTTATAGAATGAACAATTATAAGAACTTTTCAATTGGTTTTCATTGTTTATTTTTTTTTATAGTTTTATAGTTCTTTGTCTTTTTCTTCTGACTCTTTGCAGCTTTCAAATGGGCGTCGCTGTCCCCTTCTAAAAAAAAAAAAAACCTCTGGAAGGCTACAAATGTATTGTTATTGCTACTTTTTATTACTGATCCTTCTATTCAGACTCTCTCCTATTCATATTCCAGTCTCTTATTCAAATCAATGCATGGTTGCTAGGGTAATTTGGGTTCTAGTTACCAGATTGCTTAGAATGCAAATTGAAGAGCTGCTTAATAAAAAGCAAAATAACTCAAAAACCTTCAATAATAAACAATTAAAACAAATTGCAAATGGTCTCAGAATATCGCTCTCTACATTATACTAAAAGTTATCTCAAAGGTGAACAACCCCTTTAAATAGAGTCTATGGAAGACAGCCTTTCCTTAATTCAAAACTTTCTGGATAATGGGTTTCCGAATACCTGTACTGTTTTATTATTACAGAGAGGGGGAAAATCATTTTTAAAAATTTGGATTATTTGGATAAAATGGGGCAAACCAATAATAAAAGCAGAATAATAATAAAACAAAAATAAGCAATGAGAAAAAACATACAATATTAACAAAGGAGTATCATAAATTATGCAAAGCAATAAAAAAATAAAATTACAGCATAAGTAATTTATGTCACACTTGAGCTACCTTTAGAGGATATAACCCTATATGTTCTGTGTAGAGTTACATGAAGTTTTAAGTAATTTCACACTAGGCGACTTTCTATCCTTTTATTAAACGTTTTAGGAAAGTCATTCAAAAGGCGAGTATTTGCTCCTTGTGGGAGTGAATCCACTTGGCTAGGGTTTTCTTTTTTCCTGGGTTGCTGCTCCTTTTAGGGGAAAGAAAACAAAACGGCCCAGGAAAATAATGAACCACGCACCATGCTGCCATCTTACCTCATTCTGATAAGTCACTGACTAGGGCAGGGTTACCCAACCTTTTTTACCCGTGAGCCACATTCAAAAATAAAAAGAGTTGGGGAGCAACACAGGCATGCAAAAACTTCCTGGGCTGCCAAATAAGGGTTGTGATTGGCTATTTGGTAGCTCCTATGTGGACTGTGAGCCTACAGGAGGCTCTTTTTGGCAGTACACATGATTTTTTATGCAACTAAAACTTGCCTCCAAGTCTGGAATTCAAAAATAAGCACCTGCTTTGAGGCCGCTGGGAGCAACATCCAAGGGGTAGGTGAGCAACATGTTGCTCGCGAGCTACTGGTTGGGGATCACTGGACTAGGGCATGTGCAGCAGAGTAACATTTTCTGCACACGTTTCAGTCAGTTCTAAGCATCCCTGGGAAAGAAAAGCAAAATGGTGGGCTCTGTTAAACATCACGTCAACCCTCAAAATAAATATTTGTCTAATAAAAGAAAACATAATTCTAGAGAACTTTGCAGTATACATTCATTATACATGTTCTATGGTTTATAAGTTATTTGTATATGTCATGCTATTGAAAACTGTGTTTGTCTGTCCCTTTCTAGTCTCTGCTCTGATGGCTCAGACTGTTGATACAATGTAAGATAAGGCAGCGGATTAACAGACCTGTCTTTGCTGGGGAAATAAGATGTTTGCAACAACAACCAGGAGTTGAGCAAATGCTGCTTTCAACAACAGTTATACTGAAAACTTATTTTTAAAAAATGTTTATTGGAAAGTTGCTTAGAATTATGTTTTCTTTTATTAGGTAGCTTTAAATTTTGGGGTTGACTTAACTTTTTTTTTTAATATTTATCCATAGACTTTTTATATTTTTAAAAGTCTATATTCTTATGTGTGAAGCACTGCCGTACCAAGAAACCTGGTTTGATCAAGCCTATGTTCAAAATTCTAAGGATTTTAAAGTTTACATTTAAAGGGGTTTGTTCACCTTTGAATTAACTTTTAGTTATTGATATAAAGAGTTTGACAATTATCTATTGGCCTTCAATTTTTATGTTTGGCTTTTTGCCCAGCAGCTCTCCAGTTTGGAATTTCAGTAGCTATCTGGTTGCTATGGTCAAAATAACCCTAGCAACCAGGCAGCGGTTTGAATAGTAGACTAGAATATGGTTAGGAGAGGGCCTGCATATTGTAGTTGTGATCAGATTGTCTGACCATCAGGCCAAATGATCAGATCAAACAGAGAAAGATACACTTGATTGGCGGCCTATTTACATGTATTGCCAAGCTTAAGTTCTAATAACAAAGGTAGGTTTAGTGCAGAATACAAAAGCATCTAATCCACTGTAAGGCTATTCATACAACATTTGGTGAGTGGATCTTGCTCTGATATGACCACCTTGATGTAGGCAATGATCAGCAAAATGATAAAGTCTTCACCCCAATGGGATTTTTAAACCTGCCCAATCGATATGTGGCAAATCTTAAAACAGATATCGGTCAGGCAGGCCCTGTGGGGAAGGGACGCAACAAGCTACTCAGTCTGTTAGAAGCTTTTATAGGCCCATGCATGGCCACCTTAAGTAATCTTGGCAAACCAGTATAGTGACCAGGGCTCTGGAAGTTAATCACCATGGTAGATGGCAGAACTGGGTTCGAACCAGCGCAAGAACTGGGTTCGAACCAGCGCAAGAACTGGGTTCGAACCAGCGCAAGAACTGGGTTCGAACCAGCGCAAGAACTGGGTTCGAACCAGAGCAAGAACTGGGTTCGAACCAGAGCAAGAACTGGGTTCGAACCAGAGCAAGAACTGGGTTCGAACCAGAGCAAGAACTGGGTTCGAACCAGAGCAAGAACTGGGTTTGAACCAGAGCAAGAACTGGGTTCGATCAGAGAAAGAGCCCATAACAAGCGACTGATGTGAAACAGAGAAACCCTAAACGAGGACCTGGAAACACAGCACATTGGGGGTCCCACTATGATAGACCAAGTGAAATGGAAAAAAGATGAGCCAGAAGGCATGATACAGAATCAGTGGGAGCAAATGTATACTGTATTAGCAACCTCTAGAAGTATGACACAGTGACTGTTTTTAAAGATGTACTATTATTAACTAAGTTGTGCCTTCAAATACTGTTAGACAAAAATGAATTGAACCCCACACCTCTGGATTACAGATTGAAATCACTGACATGAGGTATAGAAAGCACACATAGAAACTAATCTCACAAACCAATGACATGAGATCTGGGACAGGGTCCCATCATGTAAGAACTAAGTAAGAAGGTAAAAATAATGCAGGATACATCCCTAAATCCATAGAGCAGGGGGAAAAATCTCCAGACAGCAAAATAAAGATCAACAAACAGTAAGGGATCTGGGAAGAGTTTTTTCAGTTTGAGCCCCAGGGCCTTCCTTGGCATATTAAAACATGACCGCTGTATCAGAACTATTTCAGCCACAGTCCCATGAACATTCAGAGTACAAAATAAACTGAATTACCCTGTAAACTAGGTTTCCAGCAGGGCCAGATATACGTTACAGATTAGCACTAGACCCACATTTTGGCAGACACCGAGAGCTTCTGGTACTGACCGTATATCATGGCCAAGCCGGTCTCATGCAAAAAACGGAACCGTCGGTGCTTGAAAAGCCAAATGGTGAGGATGGTGAGGGTGAGCAAGAAGATGAAGACTAGAAGGTTGGCACTGTCCTGCCGGTGACTGGCTTCCACCTGCTTCTCTGTTACAATCTCCTCTATGACACTGTCCTGGGCACTGCCCTGCCCCAACGCCAGCACTAGAAGTAACATCACGCCTGTCCACGCTCTCCTGCCCCGGGAGGCCGGTTTCATCGCACCAAACAGCACCATCACGGGGACGGAATTGTCGCTTCCTTTCACAGAATCATGGGAAAGAGTCGTGAGGCAACACAACAACGACACGCCCCTTGGAGGAGGCTCTACCACTTTCCTTGCAGCCTGCGCTGTCTGCGATAGCTGGCGCATACGGTGTCCATTTTAGGACATTTCTCTGCAAAATGCGCCCTGCTCTTTCCCAGTTTAAAATTTCCATGATACTGAAAGTTAAACCATGAGTAATTCCCCTTACGTGTAAGAGATTTTTCCGTGCTGTAGTTTATTTGTCCTGCTCCCTGCTCCTTTTGCCAACCTTCCTACTTGATTGAAGCAGCCGTCTACCTGCTCCCTGATTCCTCTGCAAGTCACATCCTCTTCTCCCTACATCATCCCAAAATTCTTCTATTTCACTTGTTAAACATACACAGTCATTCAGCACCAGTGAACAGGCCTGGATTTGTGGGAAGGCCACCTAGGCCCGGGCCTAGGGTGGCAGAATTTTAGGGGGGCGGCATGCTGCTCAACCACACCCACATTGGTTCAAAAACACTGGGGATGCACAGGAGATACAATCTCCATGAAAATTTGCGCAAATAAAGGGGAGGGGACGGGGCGACAAATTGCAGTGGGCCTAGGGGCGTCCGCTATGTAAATCCGGCCCTGCCAGTGAACGGTTATTTTTGCTTTTAATAGTGTTTCTAACTAAAATGTATTTCATGCTCTCAAATGAATTGCTTAATATAAAACTTATAGGTAAATTTGACTGTAAGTGGGTAAAATAGGCTGTATTTAGAAACATAACATTATCCACAAAGGCTTGATGACATCAGAGGAAGGCACAATGATGTCAGTGGTGATATGATGCTGGGGTGGAGTTAGTGCATTACTTAGATGCAAATGGCTCAATTTCTGTTCAGTTTTGGAATCCATTATACATAAATTGGTTATTAAGAAGCTCTGAAATACAGAAATGCTTATTTAGAAAAACAATTTCTTATTTTTGATTGATTGGACATTGGTCTTTCTTCAACACAGCTTAAAGGAATTGTTCAGTGTAAAAATAAAAACTGGGTAAATAGATAGGCTGGGCAAAATAAAAAATGTTTCTAATATAGTTAGTTAGCCAAAAATTAAATGTATAAAGGCTGGAGTGATTTGATGTATAACATATCAGTCTGAACACTACTTTTCAGCTCTCTTGGTTAACACTGACTGGTTGCCCTGGTTACCAGGCAGTATCCAATCAGAGACTTGAGGGGGGGCCACATGGGTCATATCTGTTGCTTTTGAATCTGAGCTGAATGCTGAGGGTCAATTACAAACTCACTGAACAGAAATGTACCATGTGGCCCCCCTTCAAGTCGCTGACTAACTCAGAGTTATAGAGCTGAAAAGCAGGAAGTTGAATTCTGGCTTTTTTATTAGACATCTGTTCACTCCAGCCTTTCTACATTACATTTTTGGCTTAACTAACTATATTAGAAACATTTTTTATTTTGCCCAGCCTATCTATTTACCCAGTTTTTATTTTCACACTGAACTATTCCTTTAACTATGTAACTATGATTTGCTTTTTTTCTGTAATAAGAAATTAACTGCGCTTGATAATAACTAAGCCATGTTAAGTTGAGTATCTTAGTATTTAAATGTTTTTATTTAATGGACAGATTGTGGTTCGGGTTTCATAAAACTGAAAACCGGACAGAAAATTGAGACCCGAACAAGCCTTAGAAAAACCGAACTGTTCGGGTCAATACCGAACAGGTGGCAACCCTAAGCAGAGTATGCTGCAGCCCTAAACAATTAGGTTTGCCACCTACCGGGTATTTTGACCAGCCTAGTCAGTAAATAACTAGCTAAGACTGCCACTGGTATTAAAAATTACATTGCTGGTAAATTTCAAATGCCCTATAATCCTTCCCTTCCCATCTCCACTGCCTAACACCCCTTTTAACTACAGGCCTGCCTATTTTCACACCTAGGAATCCCTAAACCAGTTTTTGCCAAAATCTTTGTGGAAAACAAGAATCATGTATCAATGCATTATACAAGAATGAATATTCTTTAAACAAAATGGTGTATTTCAGGCTGGTTTATTTAAACTTTTTGCAAAACCCTGATAGTTCCTCATCCTGCTTCCTCCTTTCCTAAGTTGTGCACAGGGTTGCCACCTGGCCGGTATTTTACTGGCCTTGCAGGTAAAAATGATGGCTGATCTCAATGTAGCATAGCTATAGGGACCTCCAATAAAGGGGCCATTTTCTAAGATAAGGATCATTTAGCCCAAAGTGAATCCAGCACCATATATTATTCCTTATTGCTTACATGATTGGGGGGAGGTTATGTTATTTGCCTCCTTTAAAGGTTTCTTACTTACACTGTTCGAGAACAGTGCCTCCCCATGATTGGCCCTAACCACCTTGTAATTCCAGAATAAAAAGGGTGGTTTGGCAGCCCCTAATTGTTTTCTGAGTAAACTGGTAAAATAACTGGTAAATTTGTATGGAAGTTGCTATGTTTACTTGAACCCTCACTCATCTACCAGCCTGCCCACTCCCATCCAAAAGCTTAGCCTCCTAGCACTAGTGACTAGTTTTTGTTTGCTCTTCACTAAAGAGGGCGAGTCCTGAGCAACATGCCACTATAATGTTAGCTTAGTGGTTATGTTATGTAATGGTCTGTTTCAAATAAACATTGTTAACCTAGCAATGGAAAATATCAATCACCATAAATTATTTTTTTTTTTAAAGGTCACTTAGGTCTAGTAAACATGTGGTTAATAGTGCACAGAGTCAATGTACTCTGTATGTTTGATAAGTACATCAGCTCTATGCAATAAATCAAATGGACCCACTGCCTCCTCACATATTCAGTTTATATGTTGCCTTCCATTTGGGCACTGTAACACAGTAAGAGGTACTTAGTTCTCATGCAATTTATTGCAATTGCAGTAGTTAATATAGTAAGGTGAGACTGCCTGCAGGCTCCACGAGGCCTGTTTTGAAGAATTATTGCATTGTTTCCAGTGTCTGGCACAAACTGGTGCAATCTAGTTCGAATTCCTTATTGTCATAGTAAATGACACATGATAGTGATACATAAGTATTGTACAGGAAGCACAGATGCTGTTACTCTGGCCACAATAGTCCCAACCTCTGCACTCAGACCTGTTAACTTTCCCAGATCTTGCAGTTCGCTGCCTGTGACCTCACCAGTGTGCCATTGATGCCGCAAGTTTAAATGCGCTGTGCATGTTGCAACATAAACGCAATCTTGCACTGAGTGCATCTTGACACATGCACAATGCACACATCATCATCATGCTGCACGGCACATGCTCAGTGTACAGCCTGACTCCCTCCCTGGACTATTTAAACTGTTTGCATATTGCAAATCATTGCCTGGTGATCTCTGTATTTCCGGGAAGCCTAGCCTTAGGATGTTCCTTGTTTAACCTCTGCTTGATTGACCTGCTGCTCTCCATTCCAGACATTGGCCTGTACTACCATTCAAGAACCTGCCTTGACTTGGTCTGTCTATCTTGCTTTTGCATCTTCCTGTGTACATCCTCACTGCCTACTCTTTACTCCCCTTGTTACTTGTATCAACCCCAGGAGAGTTTAAAGGTTGTGTGAGGTGCTTGTAGGTCTCTCATTCCACACTTGTTCTGGTAAGTCCTGACACCCAGTATTATATGCAATTCTCCTGGTTTTTAAAATGTTTACTCTCCTTTAAAATCTGCACATGTACAGTGATACTCTGAAAGATGTGACAATGTGGAGAGAGCATTTGCTGACATATCTCTGTTCATGTACAAATCTGAAGTTTTATGTATGACAGCCAACTGATCAGAACTGATATCCATACTGGTATGGAGGGACAGAGTCAGCAGACAAAACTACAATCCGACAAATAGTGGGGTTATGGCAACAGTTAGCCAACCTGCCAGAAGTCTATAAAAAGTATTTATTCAGGCAGGAAACAGAAATTACATCACTGAAATGCCTTATCTCTGAAGATCTTAAATTATTCATACTTTGTTTTCTAACAATTGTTTACAGCTCCCAACAGACTACCTAACTCTGTCTGCAGGATACCAGTGTACCACCTGCTTGGCCAATATATTAGGGCTTTTTTTTTATCAAATCCTGACTGTTTTGCAAGTATTCCTTGAGTACCCAACCTGATGAAAGCCCTTGACTGAAGCAATATAGACACTAATACACACATTTTCAGTCTAAGTTCTGCTGAAAACCAGCATTCAACACAAAAGAAAATTGCCAGTGTTTCCTCTAATTTCTTTTTGGTTGTGTACAAAACATATATTTATCTGCACTTTTAAAACCTATCTGCAAAAACTATATTTCTTTTTGAAATGACTGGCACAGAATAAATGGTATTAAGGGATTAATTATTTGCATGCACCACAATCTGTGTACACTGATTTTAAAATGTGTGCACGCAAGAGGGAAAATTGAAGATGGCAGGTTTTTTCTTTTGGTGCTGTGCTCAAAAATGAGCAAAACAGAAATTAATTCCCTTTGGGCGTGCTATAGGCCTTATCCGTTACTTGAATCACTAATATCACTCATTAACATCTACTACACAGCTGCTGTGGATGGGGAGTATGGAAGATATGAATGCAGTACAACTGTACAAACAGTAGAAGAAGAGTGGGAGACATATAGGAGACATATAGGATAAATGAAAAAATCCTAATTTTGTGGGCAATTATAAGAAATATATGGTGCAGCTTTTACATGTGCTAAAAATTTAAATTATCTTTAAAAAATAGCCCCTTTATTGGAGCTCCCTATAGATGTTCTCTGTTCCTTGTCTGTGTTTCACATGAGGGGTCCTAATGGTCTCTGCCAGAAGCACAGTAGGAGGAGACAGCCAATCACAGCCCTGCAGTCACACAAGCATGGACAGGCTTCAGTTCCCTATCAGGTCTAGCTAGCTGCTGATTGGTTCCTGTCCTACAGTGCATTGAGCTGAGTGCAGATGGCTCCCCTGCACAGCCTGGGAATTCAGGGAGCAGGAAGTGGAAGGGAGGGAAGTTTTTCGATAATTCAATAATTCAGCCTGAAACACTACTTTTTTAAGCACAATCCTTCTACAAATGAGTATAATGCACTGGTACAGTCTTATTTTTTACACAAAACATCTCCTTTAATTTATATTTTAGGATTCAATAAACGTTTTCTTATAATCTTGTAGGAGCCCCCCCCCCCCATTCTTTAAAAAATGTGTGTACCAAACGCAAGATGGCTCTCGTACATCACAGACAGCCAACCAAAAAATGGCTGCCTTACGTACTAACGTGCGTAAAGCGTCTGTCGTCAAGGGTCGGCGCTCTAGTTTGGCGTCACCGGTGGCGACCGCCGGCAGTCTGGAAGAAGATAGGGGGAGCGCAGAGAAGGAGTTATGGCGTCCTCGATCTGGAAAGGGTTGGTGGGAATCGGTCTGTTTGCCTTGGCACACGCGGCTTTTTCAGCTGCTCAGCGTAAGTTTAAAAAGTGCTTGACTTGTCGCGTCTACCCAAGGGCAATAGGGCGCCATTGGCTGCTTCTTATACGAAGGCCTTATCGAGGGCTCATTGATCTAGTCACTGCCGGCCATATGTTACGTGATTTGTTTTCCATTCGAGTCTCTGAATTACTGGAATTGTGAATTAACTTACACTATCCATGAGACTATTATTACTACACCAGGAAAACATATTGCACAGCACTGTTCTTTCTCAGCTGTTTGTAAATCTACTTGGCCTGGCTTGTATGTCTCATGGCAACAACAGTTCTATGTTATAAAAGTACCATGGCACATGTAGCAGCTTTTCTGTCACCCAGACAATTAAAGGAGAACTAAAGCTTAATTAAAGAAGTAGCTTTAAATGTTGTACATGATGTTTTGGCTTCTGTACCAGACCAAGGCAAACACAGCCCTTTAGCAGTAAAGATCTGTGTCTCCAAAGATGCCCCAGTAGCTCCCCATCTTCTTTTCTGCTGATTCACTGCACATGCTCTGTGCTGATGTCACTTACTGAGCTTAGGGACCAACTCACAATATACAGTACACATAGAATATAAATGTCACAATATAAGGATAATTAGTAATTTAGAAATCAGCCTTGCAGCATCAGCTTATGTTACAGTCCCACCTCATTTTCTGCTTGATAATTTGTGACAACCCCTAAGCTTAGCTTCTCAACAGCTGCTCAGAGACCACTGATCATGTGAGTGTCGTAGACCTTTTCCTAGATGGTGACCCCCCTGTGATAAGTTTGAAGTCGTGGGTCATTGCTGCTATTGAGAAGCCGAAACTTTAGGCTGGAGCAATGAATTCAGTATATAAAATATGGCATGTTTAGCCATATTTGTTTTTAGGGCTTAGTTCTCCTTTAACAGCCACATGATCTGCATCACTCCTTGTTCATTTAAATGGCAATTTGGTACTTAGAAAGGATAACAAAATCTATAATCACAAGGGGGTGCCCCAAGTGAGTATAATCACCTGATTCCCAGGGCTGAAGCTCCCATTGCTTAAGCCTGCACCGGCCAAGGTATACCTGTAGGAGCTCATTCACCGTAATCTTCCCTATATCTTCCTTTTTTTTTTTTTTTTGGGGGGCCTGGGCAGTCGCATGCTCAGTAGATTATAAAGGCCAGCTTTTTGCATCTACCTTCTGCATGCACCTGCCCAGACTGAAACAAAGAGAAGATGGAAGAAGTCAAAGAGTATAGTGATGAGACAGCCTAAATGCAGTTGGTGGTGATTGCTGATCAAATGAATCGGGAGCAATTTCAAGTGTTGTTGCCCACCTATTCAGCTGTTTATTGCAAGGGAGACCAAACATTGGAATTGGTGTGCCATGGCCTTTCTTTAAAATATCACTACTGCTTGCAATCATTTTTTTTATTTAAATTGCACTTAAAAATGGAACCCTTTTGTCCTGCATCACTTAAGTACTTAAGCTACTTACTGCAACACAAGCTTTTATTCCTTATCTGCCAGGCAAACATGGGCTGTGCTGGTGATAGATTGGAAGCCCTTGTGGCTATTCTGTAGCTTCTGAAGCTCTCTAGAGCAGGTTAACACTGTTATATTTCAGTGATTAAAAATACATTACATTTGGGGTCATTTAGACACTAGCAACCAGATTGCTGAATTTGCCAACTGGAGAGCTGCTGAATAAAAAGCTAAATAACTCAAAAACTGCAAACAATACATGAAAACAAATTACAGATTGTCTGAGAATCACTCTCTACATCAGGGGTCCCCAAACTTTTTTTAAATCCTGAGCCACATTCAAAAATAAAGAGTTGGGGAGCAACACAGGCATGTAATAACTTCCTGGGGTGCTAAATAAGGGCTGTGATTGACTATTTGTTGGCCCCTATGTTCATACCTCCCAACATTTGAAACTAAGAAAGAGGGACAAAAAGTTGTGCCACACCTGGCATGGTGAAATTTTTTTGGCCATGCCCACTTTATGACCACTCCCCCATAAATCACGCCCATTTTAGGACATAATCAGAGATGTAATCTCCTAACTAAGTGCACAAATGCAGCTTCATTTGGTATGTTTCTCACCCTTCAAACAAGACTCTATTCACTCCACAGTCCTGCCTGTATACCTCACTCACATCTACCCATCCTGTCAAGTTACTCAGCCTTCAAGTCTGTTTTCCTGCTTTAATGAGTTTCTCTGAGCCCTCCTCATCACCTCTCATACAATAACTATCTCCTCCCTCAGCCCTGTTTCCTCATTCATCAGTGTAAATATTCTCTATGAGCCTGGCTGATGATAAGGCTGAGTTGTGAGTGGTCAAGGCTGAGGGAGGAGGGGGGGGGGAGATCGTTAAAGTAGCAAAGTTCAGCTGAGGTGTGAAGGCTGAGTAAGGTGACAGGAGGGGTGAGTACTCCGGAATGAATAGGAGAGAGTTACGCTGCCAGGATGGAAGAGTTAATAGAGCCTTATTATTAGAAGACACATTCTGTTTGTTTAGGAGGACTTTGGCTGAGGATGTCGTGAAATAGTTTCAGCAGAGGAATGCAGCATCGCCTGCATATTCTTTAACCCATCCCATGGCTGCAGTGAGCCGTCCTCTGTCCTGTATGTCTCCCTCCTCAGCCTTTAGCCCTCCCTGCTCCATAGGATTCAGGGAGGCGTCTCATGGAGCTTGTGACGTCACGGGCATCGTCTCTTCTCATGAGACTTCGCTAAGCACAGCAGTGCAAAAAATAAAATAAAACAGGAACAGCTAAAGAGCCACTGGGAAGCGGGATATTGAGCCCACAACCGGGACAGTGGGACAGGCAGCTGAAGGCGGGACTGTCCCGCGAAAAACGGGACAGTTGGGGGGTATGCCTATGTTGACTGGCAGCCTACAGGAGGATTTTGTTATGCAGTACACATGGTTTTTATACAACCAAAACTTGCCTCCAAGTCAGGAATTCAAAAATAAGCACCTGCTTTGAGGTCACTGGGAGCAACATCCAAGGGGTTGGTGAGCAACATGTTGCTTGCAAGCTACTGGTTGGGGATCACTGCTCTACATCATACTTAAAGTTAATTTAACCAAAGACAACTGGGATGAGGCCACTGAAAATATGTACACTACCTTAATAGCAATAAGGGATAGATTAATTCAATATAAGGTCTACATAACCCCCCAAAAGTTAAAGAAGGGATTTTTTTTTTCTTTTTTTGGTGCCAGTTGAAAAGAACAGAGACCAAAAAATCTATTCATATGGTTACTGGTCTTTTAAACTCACGTTAGTATGCGCGTTGTCTTATCGGAGTAAGCCATTTTTCCGTTGCAACCATATTGTCCACCAAACAGGGATGATAATATAACCTCTGCAGTGGCAAATCATTTGTGCCATCTTTCAGTCCAGCCAAACTGTTACCACCACTGGGGCCGCTGCTGTGCTCTCGTATCTTTTATTAGCAGGAGAGCAGTGGTTCTTTGGGATGACAGTAGCTGAATGCTTTCATAGATGATGTAAAGACATTGAATAAAGATTTTTTATTGTTTCTTCCACTCCTCTTTCTCATTTGGCTTCCAGATCGTTCTTACATGAGATTAACTGAGAAGGAAGATGAAACACTGCCAATAGATGTAAGTTAACATTGTTGAAAAGCATATCACATGAACATTTTATCATCCTTTAATTTATCTTGGGTATATTTGTGAACTGGGAATGTTTATAGCTGTAAAATGTGATTTTTTTTTTTCCTTGCAAAAGTTGAGGATGGCATGACACATTACTTGATGCAGGCAAAAGTATTTGTACACCTGCCTGTTAACATCATTCCAAAGCCCAAGGTTGGTCAACTCTTTGCTGCTACAATATACCATCCTCAGTAGTCCTTTTCTGTGACTTTATGGCCTACCACTTTAGAACTGTACTCCTTATTTCTTCAAGACATTTCCACGTTACTATCAAACTTTTGGGAAAGGTTGCATCATGTAATAATAGTGCCAGCTCCACTCTTCTGCTGGAGATCACAAGCCTGTGTATTCAATATTACATTTGTCAGCAATGGGTGTGGCTTAATAGACTGTTTCACTAATTAAAAATGGTTTCTGGGTAATTATAAATCTATAAATATAAAACGTGGGCAGATGTTAATCTGTTATGTATTGATATGTTTATGTCTTGCTGCACTTGGTGTAAATGAAGGCTTATTCATAAACACAGTGAATAGTGAACACTTGCTTAGCTGTACTATGTTGCCATATAGAGTATATTACAGAGCAACTACCCAAATGAAAATCCAGAATCTCTTATATCTTTTACATATTTTCTCATATGTGATTGCACCCGGCTTCTTTTACCTGTCTGGAAGAGTAAGCGTAAGAATGACATTTGAGTTGATTTTGGAACGTTACAAGTTACATTTTGTAAAAAGTATCCTATTCATTTCTTTGCAGATAGTCCTCCAAACATTGCTGGCATTTATAGTGGCCTGCTATGGCATTGTACACATTGCTGGAGAATTTAAAGACATGGATGCTACATCTGAATTAAGGAATAAGTAAGTATAAGTAATTTTCTCAAATTTAGTTAAAGTAGTTTCACATTCTCTCAGTTTGAATTGTATGCACTGAGGGATGCACTGAATCCCTAGCCTTTTTCAGCAGAATTTGATCAAATTCAACTGCCTGGCCATACCAAATACAAACACTTTTCACTTGGGTTTTTTTGTTTTGTTTTACTAGTTTTGGGTTTCACCCCAAATCATACATGAAAGATTTGGAATTTGTCAGAATGCCAAAATAGAGGATAATGTGCATTACTAGTCATATGTGCCTCTAAATAGAGTCCTGCATTGAGTTGGGTACCCACAGAATATCTGCAAAGTGGTGGGGATTCGGTCATAAATCATCTGTATGCACATGGCTTGGACTATCTTGCAGGGGTAGTTGGGGCTGTTTTCTTCAAATATAGTTATTCTTCAAATATGTTGTATTTTAAAGGACATTTGACACATTAAGAAACCATCCATCGTTTTATGTATTCAACCATCGCGGGCGGGTAATGTTCCAGCCTCCAGAGTCAGAGGACTGCCATCGAAATCAAGCTCCGTTCTCATCCAACTCTTCACTAAAGCTTTCCAAACTAGAAGCAATGCACCGTTGAGACCACAGATATTTTTACAGATGATTATAGAGCAGGACACTGTACAAACTATGGAGTTCAGGATGTACCCACTTATTATTTTTCAAAATGTTTTATTTTTATTTTTCTGGAGCAGTATTTATATTGTTCTTCCAGACTTTATAAAAGGGGGACTTTCTTTGTACACTGTTCATGCAAAGGACTGTATTGTGGACTGGCAATGCAGTGTAACTTATTGCTACAAGTATGCTGTGAAAGATGTCTTTTATCTATGAATCATTAAACAATGCTACAGTAGATTTCTTTTCCTGGACCAATGCCATCTCATTTTTAGTATAGAGGTCATACGTAGAGCAGTGGGTTCATCAGGCAACTCACTGAGGAGACAATAAAAAATAATCTGGTCTTTTCAAGCAAATAGTGATGTACTTTTCAGTGTATTTAATTTAGATATTAGGAGACAAAATAAGTAATGTAAAGAACCATTAATACTGAAATCTACCCCAATTTTTTTTCTGTTTTAAGATAGCAGTCTCACTCACATGGACATTTTTTAGAACATATTTAAGACCTGGGCAAAGAGTCATACTAAACTAAAGTAGAAATGCTTTGCTAAATCACTTGTACGGCAGTTGTTCTTAAAGGGGAGCTTAATATTTTGAAATATAACTAAAAATATTTCATGCATTCATGGTTTCCGTAGATGTTGGAATTCTCAGTTTATAGAACCTTACCTAAGAGGCTATCCGATTAGTAGCTGATGTAGGAAGAGGTTTTATTTTTAAAGGAGTCTGAGAGCCAGTTATTTCAGTGGTATTTACATTCTAGAAAATTTAGTGACCAGTAATGGAGCAATGATTTATTTTTCATCCCCCCCCCACCTAAAAAAAATATATAAAATACCTCCTAGATAAGTGCTGTCTATAACCATATTAAGGAACTATCATTATATTGTGAGTTGGAGGGCTAGATAATAAAATGTAGACATCCAGGGAGGTCAGAGTGGTTAGACCATGGAATCTCATGCTCCCCAACCCCTTGGATGTTGTTCTCAGTGGCCTCAAAGCAGGTGCTTATTTTTCTTATAATTCCTGGCTTGGAGGCAAGTTTTGGTTGCATAAAAACCAGGCGTACAGCCAAACAGAGCCTCCAGTAGGCAGCCAGTCCACATAGGGGGCTAACAAATAGCCAATCACAGCAATTATTTGGCACCCCCTTGTTTCATGCGTTTGTTGATCCCCAACACTTTTTTCATTTGAATGTGGCTTGTGTAAAAAAACAAAACTTTGGGACCCCTGAGTTAGTCTTTTTCTAGAAGAAATAACCAGCCTGTGACAAGTCCAGGACTGTATCGTATCACACATATTTAAACATTTCTGATACGCTTTAGGTGCTTCTATAAGAACCTTTTCAAATTGCAAGTGCTAGAAAAATGCTTCATGAATTAAAGCAAAATATTCCCTCTAAATGTTACACCAAAAATGAGCCCCCACTGAAATATTTCCTCTCTAAGGGGCATGTTTACAAACATTGGAGATTAATATCTCTGGAGATGTTGTCCATGGTAACCAATCAGATTTCAACAGTCACCTACAAGTTAGAAAACAAAAGCAAAGGTCTGATTGGTTGCTTTGGGCAACATCTCTTGAGGTATCTATCTTCAATGTTAGTAAACCTGCCCCTAAATCTTTTACAAAAGCAAAATACATTACATGGTCTTCATACTGTTTCCTGCCTTTTGTTTTTACTTAGCTAAGCGATTTCTCTACTTTATAATACACAGATTGATATTAACATGGTAAGAGTTGGATGACCAAAAGGGCACACTGGGAGTTTTCCTGGTATACTGGTGGGCCAGTCCGACATTGGGATACTTTTGAAGTTGTACACTTAGCAAAACACACAACTTGCCCTGTGATTTTTTTAATCTTTCATTTCTGGAATCATGTCTTGTTTTATAATAAAAATTAACATGAAACTATATTGATCTACAGGGCATATTTTCAATTGCTTGTGGCATAATAAAAATGGAATTTCCTGTGGGAGAGGATAGCTCCTGTTACCCGTAGTCTTATGATTTTTATGGTGTCGTTTTATTTCTAAATTACACTGCAAATAATTCACTTCCATGTAAAATTTAATTCCTTTTTTTAGTTGTAATATTGGTTTGTAGGTGCATCTCAGGTAATTTTTCCTTGTCATGTGCTTTCAAAAGAGCCAGTGCTGCTGTTCTGTTTCAACCCACTGTCCTTAGTGATAGTTCCCTTAAATCTGGGCCAGGACCTTTATAGGACACAACTCACTGTTTTGAGCAGAACTCCACAGACTGTTAAACTCAACTGGACCAACATGAGTATGCAGATTGTTGAAGTTTATTGCAAAACTGATGAAAATCTCCCATACAAAGATCAGACGAGTAGGTCAGAGAATATTTTTATCACCAGGGTTGGAAGGCAGTTCGAGATCAGCTATGATGGCTGCACAATGTAAACTGGGAACTGTTGGGGAGGGTTAAGGGTCACTGTATCTTCCTGGACTACAGGGAGAGGTAAAGGACAAATAGAGAAAGATGCAGCACACAACAAGAACAATAATATAAAGACATGTGTGTAACATAACAGCTGCACTATGGAACTGCTTTCTGGCAGGCTCTTGTTTCTCCTACTCAATGTAACTGAAGGTGTCACAGTGGGACATGGATTTTTTTTTTACTATTGAGTGCTCTTTGTACATATACCACGGAGCTGTTATCTGGTTACCTTCCCATTGTTAGGCCGGTGGCGGGAGGGGGTGATTACTCAAACTTGCAGTAAAGAGTGACTGAAGTTTATAAGAGCACAAGTCACTGGGCTGGGACTGGGAAACCGACACTGTGTCCAGCCCCATGTTAGATTTCAAAATGAAATGTATAAAAAAAAAATCTGTGCTCCTTTGAAAAATGGATTTCAAGTCTGAGTCTGCTGGAGCAGCACTATTAACTGATAAGTTTTGAAAGAAAAAAAAAACATGATTGTATCCCTTTAAGTAATCAATTGGTTTAGAAAAGCAGTTTGCTTGTGAAAAAACCACTGGCATTAATTAGGTTGTTGAGAAAAATTGCTCTATGGCTGTGCAGAATTATGCATTTTTTTTCCTCAGCCACAGCCCAGGTTCCACCCTGTTGGTTTCTGGTGTTTCTCTGCCAGCTCAATTACAGTGTAAAAACTGGCCAGTGTGCTATTAGCTTGTACATTAAGCCTAGAGATACACTTATAAATAATGCCACAAAGGACAATGTCCTCTCATGTGAAACACATTATACACTTAAAGGAAAACTATACCCCCAAAATGAATACTTAAGCAACAGATAGTTTATATCAAATTGAATGATATATTAAAGAATCTTACCAAACTGGAATATATATTTACATAAATATTGCCCTTTTACATCTCTTGCCTTGAACCACCATTTCGTGACTCTATCTGTGCTGCCTCAGAGATCACCTGACCAGAAATACTACAACACTAACTGTAACAGGAAGAAGTGAGGAAGCAAAAGGCATAACTCTGTCTGTTAATTGGCTCATGTGACGTAACATGTGGTTTGTATGTGTGCACAGTGAATCGTACGATCTCAGGGGGCGGCCCTTATTTTTTAAAATGGCAATTTTCTATTTATGATTACCCAATGGCACATACTACTAAAAAAAATATATTATTATGATAATGGTTCATTTACATGAAGCAGGGTTTTACACATGAGCTGTTTTACTCAGTATCTTTTAATAGAGACCTACATTGTTTGGGGGGTATAGTTTTCCTTTAAGCAATGGGGTTCTGACACCCAAGATTAAATACAGTGAGAGGTAAAGGGTACCGAAGTTACCCAACAATTGAGGTTTTCAGCATTCTACGTCAAAATTAACAGAAATCATCTGCACTGCCTAATATGCGTTGATGCACAACCTAGTGGCATATTTCAGAATAGCACTAAATAGGACAATAGGCTCTGTAGTAGTAAAGGTGGACATACATTAGATGACATTACCAAACAAGCGGACCTTTCCCAGATATACTCAACTAAAGTGGACTATATCAGGCCTTAATCAGATTACAACTACCGGTATACGTACAGTTTATCAACAAGCCAACGTGGTCACCATTTTGACAAGGCAAAATCAAACCTGCCCAATTGACGTTTGGTCGATTTTTGGCCAGATAAGCATAAGAAACTGAGATGGCTGCCCACACCCCAGTAAATAGTTAAACATTTTTAATGGTTGCATTAGATTTGCAATGATAAGCGTCGTTTTATTACTATATTACAAAATCATGATAGAAACCTTTCACTGAATTTTATTGAGTTTAACATTCTTTGACCTTGTAACCTCTCGGCAGGTTTCGGTAAGGACTCAGGCTGTCACAATGCTTTCCATCTGCATTCAGCACTTAGAAGCACAAGAATAGGTACGGCACTATCAGGGAATACAGGCCACATTTTGTTCTGCACTCCCGTGTTTAAATGCAGAAAACTAAACATAGAGCAAAACACCAGACTGTACAAGCCTTTAGAGTCAAGAACCATGGGGTCCTAAAGCTCCCACCAAGCAATCTCAGTGGTTCAGGTGTCACTGCCCCGAACCCGTTGCTTGCTCAAATACAGTCTTTAAAAATCAGAAGCACTCACCATCTGAGGTCCAGGTGCTGTGCCCCCGAACCTGTAGCCTGGGGGAGAATACTTCACTCGACAAATCCACCATAGGCACGCACTCCAGCAACTTCTCAGACGCAGCGTAAGATCAAAGAAAGTCTTTATTTCACATCAGATAACACCCAACACGTTTCGTGTGTCTCAACACGTAGTCATAAGACTTTCTTTGATCTTACGTTGCGTCTGAGAAGTTGCTGGAGTGCGTGCCTATGGTGGATTCGTAAAAAAAAAAAAAGGAGATAGATTTAAAGAGGAAACATTTTATAACAATACAAACAGTAGTTTTTTTTTCTACTTTTTTACCATACTGCTCAGATTTAGATATTTGAATGTACCGACAGAACAGCCTTCGATCATGCATGTGGCATACTGCACTGCAATGAACATGCACATTTAAAGGAGAAGGAAAGGCTAAAATTAAGTAAGCTTTATCAGAAAGGTCTATATAAATACACCAGTAAACCCTCAAAGTAATGCTGCTCTGAGTCCTCTGTCAAAAGAAACACCACATTTCTTTGCTTTTATTGTGTACACATGGGCTTCTGTATCAGACTTCCTGTTTTCAGCTTAAACCTCCAGGGCACGGCCTTGAGCATGCTCAGTTTGCTCCTCTCCCCCTCCCTCCTCCCATCCCTGCTGTAATCTGAGCTCAGAGCTGTTAGTGAGCAGGGAGAGACTCAGGTAGGAAGTGATGTCACACCAAGCTTATATGGCAGCTTGTATCCTAAACAAACAGAGACAGTGTCTAGAGCTGTTTACTCAGGTATGGTAAAGCATTCTGCAGAATAAATATAGCGTTCTAGCTTGCACTATTGTGGCTATTCTATTGGCAATAAACTGTCTTGGAGCTTTCCTTCTTCTTTAAGGCTACTGTATCTGTATATGAAGCTTTTGAGTCCTTGTAAAATCTATGTAGTATGTTTAATATGTATGGCGGCATTTTATAATTACTTGATAAGAATAATGTAGACCAGTGATCCCCAACCAGTAGCTCGTGAGCAACATGTTGCTCTCCAACCCCTTGGATGTTGCTCTCCGTGTCCTCAAAGCAGATGCTTATTTTTGAATTCCTGGCTTGGAGGCAAGTTTTAATTGCATAAAAACGAAGTATAGTGCCAGAGTCTCCTACAGGCTGCCAGTCCACACAGGGGCTACCAAATATCTAATCACAGCTCTTATTTGGAACCCCCAAGGGACTTTTTCATGCTTGAGTTGCTCCCCAACTCTTTTTACATTTGAAGTGGCTCATGGGTAAAAAAGGTTGGGGATCCCTGATGTAGACTGACAAAGCTAAAGGGGAAAATGCATACAATCACAGGCCTTTGTAGAACTTTGCCAAAAGAGGTGTTTTTTTTTTTGTTTGTTTGTTTGTTTTTTTACACCTATTGCCTACTGCCCAAATATTGCCTTCCAACTCAGTGACTCATGAATTGAATTGGCAGCTTATTGGCCAGAGTTTTGAGCCAAAACAACCTCCTCACTCATACTTAAAAATCCAGTCAGGCAAGAATAATATTGCACTGATTTAGAGTGGCTTCTTATGTGATCTTATGATTTATTTTATTTCTGGCCTGGAGCCAGTCAGATCAGCCCCAATTCGGTCATCACCAAATAAATGCATCTAAAGGTGGCTATTCACAACAAGATCCACTTGTTTAGTGACCACCAACGGCAGGGCGATATCGGGTCAATCCGAACATTCAACCCTAGGGCTAAGCAATCTCCCACCATACACGCACCAAATATTGTACGAAGATCTGTTTTGCACGATATTATTGGTGTGTCTATGGCCACCGTAAGGGTTTATGGTCAGCTTAAAGAACATGTTAATACGACGTTTTCCTACTATTAATATAAGTTGTGAACATCAAGCAGTATTATTTGTACTCCATTTACCCCCTGTCCACCAGCACAGTTACGGTTTTCTACAACAAATAGTTTTTACCTGGACATTCATTTGACACAACATTAGTGCCATCTTCATCTGGAAACAGCACACGTGTGATGTTCATACAGTCAAGAATAAAGGCTTACACAGGCAAACACTTACTTTGATAAACAAAAAGTCCTGCTTGGATTGAGCACTGTAATGATTTAGCGAAGCTCGGGAGTGCACAGCTAGAGCAAGTTTCTATGGGAACCCGCAATGCTGTATTCTTCGTTGGCTGCTAACCTGGAGGCGCGTTTAGCAATCTGAGTTTAGAACAACTGTGCATGTGCAATAGCCAACAGCCAAAGTAAATTCCTGAGGGTAGGGGACAAATGGGTTAGAGGAGGAGAAGGAATTCTAAGTAATTACGTGGATACTGCAGCCTTGCTATTAACCCAGATCTGCTTCTCTCAGCCCATAAAACATATGCAGACTGAGAGCACAGGAGCCTACACTCTGTGTGCCCTTGCCTTAAGACATGTTGGGATCCCTAATAATTAGCAGTTAACAGCTGTCTTTTGTTCCTCCTGATCAGCCCATACAAGTTGATGTGTGTTTCCGAACACACAGTGGCAGTTCGGGGGGAAAATACTATTTGATAACCTTTGAGAAGCTTTAAATTATTATTTTTATAACAATAAAAGCTGACAGCATGTGACTGCAAGGAAAATAATAATAAACCATTATAAATGAAACAAAAACATGAAAAAAAAGACTACACCAAACCTGAGAAAAACAACTGTGCATCCACAACAGATGCATTTACTCATTTTTAACTGTAACAAATTAAGCTCGACATCTTCCATCTTATCTACTGTAGAGGGCTGTGGAATATGTTGAAACTTTATAAAAATAATGACATATCACTACTGTATAACAGACAAGATTCCAAATTTAAAGCAACTGGACTTGGAGAATAATCTTT
Source organism: Xenopus laevis (assembly GCF_017654675.1). NCBI lineage: Eukaryota > Metazoa > Chordata > Amphibia > Anura > Pipidae > Xenopus > Xenopus laevis. Next base: position 60,715,043 of record NC_054385.1, on the reverse strand, counting down.
AATAAATTCCACTACTAGATACAGTGTATTTACCCCCTTAACTGCCAGAAAAAGTAGAATTTACAGCGCTTGCCACCCACCATAGATTCTACTTTCTGCATTCCAGCTGTGGGGAAAAGGAATTGCCTAGCAACGTGTGGTGCCTGTAGCAGACACTAAAAAATAAAATAACTGCCTATTTCTATTTACGCAAAATAAAAATATATGCATACTGACCTCATTTCTCAAAAAGCTTGAGATTGTGCACAATTTAAAAATGTATAAAAAATGTTTATTATATATATATATATATATTTATGTATTTATATCTGTACACATTTCAGAACCACTTTATACAAGATAAAATATCACAAATTACTGGTCTAATAACAATACTGTTTTTAAAATATTTTTTTCCTCTGTATGAACATTAAAAGTACATAAAAAAAAAACAACAAAAGAACTTTTTTTTCCTTTTCTAGTGCTTCCAAAGCACGGCGAGTGCAATGCCACCTGACGAGTCTCCGTCCTGCTCACAGGATGAAAGAAGTCGGGGACCTGGGGAGTCTCAGGTGCACTTTCTTAAAGTCTGCAGACAAAACAGAAGAGAGTCTGAGGTAGATAGTTTAGTGGCCTACAGGGAGGGATACAGTCAAAGGGCTGTCTTTAACTGTCCTGAATACAGAATTGCTATTCTGAGCCGGTCAAAGGGACAAGCTACCTCATGCACTCACAAATGCACCATGCAGGGCTGCCACCTCAGCCCAGCAGATGGTGTACTCTGCCCTGTCCCAAAAGATTTGATTTTTGTCTCTTGCTCCCTCAAATTCTCTCTACAGCATAGGCATGATCTGTACTGAGAAATGAGTAAGCTCATCACCTGTAGGAGGGCCACCAAGGATTTTTTTTGTTCTCCAGCCTGGTCAGGGGGCGGCACCCTCCAAACAGAAAAAGCCTCACAGTTCATAGCAAGTCCTGAAGCTTAGAGCTCAGCTTCTTAAACCGTTCACTCTGCCTCTTGCCCTCTGTCTCTGGCCAGAAAGTGTCCCGAGGTGCAAGGTGTTGAAGGAGGTCACCGTGTCATCTTCCTTCTGCGACAGCAAACTCATCCCTGGGCCTCATTATCATCTAGGCACAGTGTTATCTGCTGTTGATATGATTTAAGTTGTTTGGCAAACCACTGTAATCCAGATTGGATAAAACTCTTTCTAGGTGCTGAATTAAGACTCGTTTTTTAAACCTGTAGAGCAAGATGAATACATATTACAAAAGATTAATAACTAATGAATAATGACCCAAATAACTTTCCTTTACCCAAGGAATATTCATTTTTTTAAATTGAAGGAAAAGTTAGTGGCCACAAAGAATCTTTGAAATATTTGGTAAAATAAACTAAGATTACTCAGAGCTGTTCCGCCTCAGAACACAAGAGTCAGCTACCAGAATCATTCTCCTGCACTGGGCATAGTAAAGCAAATAACTGTTCTGCGATTGAGTGCCTTTTAGAACTACACCAATGAAGGAGTATGAGTATATACAAAAGCGGAAAGGTAAGAATCCATTTTTAGTTAGAACCTTTTCAGAGAAACATCAGTAATAATAAAGTAATTTCATCAGTAATATCAAAGCTTTGTCCATTTACCAACCTTGCTGCTTCTTTGATAGTAAATTCAATAAAGGTTTTCTGTACTTCAGGTGATCCTTGCACTTCCTCAAGGAGAGTGAATATTTTTTCGTAATCTGGAAAATTGAGTGCTTTCATTGTTAAATGTAACTCCTTTATATCAATAAGCAACGTTGTATAAAAAGGAACATTTCAAATTATCACAAGGCAGACTACTATACTTCATGGGACACGACAGATGGGCATACTACACCAGCAAGTTCCCAAAACAGGTATAGGAGACACTGTTACAGGCAAATAAAGGATTTTTGACCACACCTAGGCACAACAAGTGTATGAATGTCAGTTGTGATTCCATCCACGCTGATCATTAACCATGCAGCTCTTTAGATGACTGTTGGTGTTAGTGCCCAAGAAAGGGCAGTAACACCAACACTGATATATTAACCTGATATACTACAGTGGAACCTCAATTTTACATCCCCTGATTTTAAGTTTTCCCTCATTTTACATTGTTGTTTTGTGGTCCCACATATATATTATGCATAATACATTTCCCTGATTTTACATTTTCCTGGATTTTACACCATTTTTTCCCACTAAAAATCGTAAAATGGGGGTTCTAGAGTATATATATTTAAATCCTAAATGTGTAAAATCTTTCTTTTGAATTAAGTCTAGGTTTTGATTAGTGTTCACTTTTCCATCTGTGCCTTGTGTTCACACATTATTTTGGTGCATAAAATATCTTTTTTGCCTAAACACATTTAGTTTCTTTTCTGGGCCAACATACAGTTTTCTGAAAGTGCCAATGTGAGTAAGTGTTTGCTATCTGCTCTGCTGTAATCCGTCATCTCTCATCAATATAACCTTCACCCTGTTCATTGTGCTCAGATGAGCCTAAAATACATATCCATGAATTGCACCAAAAGCCTAGTGCCAAGTTCAGACTAAAGCTAGCTGTACATGCCCAGATGTGCGTGTGTGGTCAACAGTTTGGGCAATTTTGACCATAATGACCGAACCTTTGGCCAATACATGGTAGGGATTGGGGTTTCTTTCAACAAAACATCCTGTGATCCTGTCAGATAGCAAATTATCTATCCTGGCACATGGGGAAGTCAAAAGAAGCTGCAGTTAAGATCAATGGAAGGAGACCATGAACACACAAGACCAACAGTATATTCTGTTTAGTCCACAGGCCAATCAGTCTAATACCATGGAGGTCTGGCCAGTGTATGGACACATTAAACATAAAGCAATTTTCATTTCCTAGTGGTACCCGCATTTTAATGAAAAACATAAAATATTATCTATAAGTAATGTTTAGCTTTCATTTGTTGATAGTTCACTTTATATAAAGTGATGTTCTGAGATTTGAAATTGGGCTATTTTTTTTACGTTTGTGAATTATTTTGGCTTTTGTTCAACAATATTTGGTTGTTATGGTCCTGTTTTGCCTCTCTACAGTTTAAATGAGACTAGAAGATGAATAGGAGAGGGCCTGGACAGAAAGATAAGCAATAGCACAAACTATAACATACTAGAATTTAATGCAAAGGTAAGATAGCATGACATAGATGGCAATGTAAAATGATCAGTTTCATTAGGCCAAAAAGTTGAAGTTGATGAAAATGTGTTTTTTTCCCCAACCTGTATTATGGTTACTATGATCAGTAAAAGGAATAAAAAGCTGGTGATGTCAATTTGCCTGAAGCTAGTAAAGCTGATATGGAATCTGAGTCCAGTAGGAAAAACATTAGTTAGTAACATTTCTTGTTTTGTGGTAGTGTAATATTTTATGGCCAGATATATACTGTATATAGCAATGAATGAGAAAAAAAATATAATATTAAAAACACCTCTTTTCATGATTTTATGTAGATTTCCATTTTTATGGCATTACAGAAGTTGAAAAAGAGCACATGGTTTCTTTGGTTTGTACTTACTTCTTCCTGGTTTCCGAACTTCTTTCATGACTTTAATTTTAATGTCTGCATTAGACCCTTCAATCATACTTTGCTCTCTCTTTAGTGTGTTTGGCACACAGTCTGCAGAAGTGCATTCCTGAACGTCTCCAGACTCTTCAGCAGACATGTAGTTGTCTGATGGCCCTTTCACGTTATTAACTGGCTTCTGGTCCAAACTATCATCACTAAAACAATTTAGTTCCTCCGTTACAGTATCAAAGTCATTAGTGAGAGCAACCTCGTCAACCAGAGCAGTAGAAACAATTAATGGAGGCAACCCATCCATTTGTTTCTCGACAGGCTGACCGTTATCCAACCTCTCTCCATTCCCTTCTGCAGGTAGCACATTATTGACATCTACAAAGAACACCAAAAATACAAATATTAAAAATAACATCAATATAAAGTAAAATAAAAGTTCAAATGATTCCTGTGATCCAGCTTTAACAGGATAATTATGACTTGATGGCCAGTTTGTAATTTTATCCTGCAGCAGATTATGATCCACTCCCACTGTCAGGGTGAAGGAAGTCATTTTCCAGCAGAAGCCCTATGTAGTCCAGTTGTCAGAGGTGACAAAAAAGCATAGACATTTTCCTTAGTTAAAAAGTGAGCAAAGATGCCACAATTAATTTTACCTGCAATTTTAAACACTGAACTCCCTGTATGTATTGCTTGCCATGATGATAGAAGTACTGTGATACCAAACTTTGCCCTTACTACCAGCCACTTCAACTCTGTGTATTGCCAGGGTTGATGACTGAGGTTGCTTATATGGCCCAAGTCTAAAAACTATGACAGATCTTCCTTACTAACCAAAGGCGTTTTAGGTCAACAACAGCTTCAACGCACATTGTACTTGATAGAACATTTGGTCTAGATACATGTTCAAAGAGTTAGAGCGTGTGAATGTTTTTGTTGATACACCTACAGAGGTGTTTTGGCCAATCATAAAATAGCACATGATCATGAAAGCTACTTAACTTCACATTAACCCATCTGGATTCAAATAAAAAAATATCCCAGTCAACTGACATTTGTGTTGCCTCCAAGGTCTGATCTCTGTTAAAAAATGAAATATTCCTATTTACCTTCATGTTCACATTTTTATTTTCAAATACATCTTTACATGGGGCAAGGAGATGCCCCTCTTTTATAACAAAATTATTTCCCTTCACACATAAGCATATCCCTGGATACACCATAATAGCTACAGCAACCCTCCACGTTCAACCAACTCCATTAAATAAGACTTCGCCTCTTTAGGCTGCATAACCACCATTTATTATGACCCACCTTTATGCACAGGAATTGGCTTGATTAAGTTATGTGTAATGGAGCCTCCAGGAGAAGTAGGGGATCCCTTCCCTCCAACATGGTTAGTGATAATAGGTGGCGTCTGGGGCCTGCGGAGCAACAGTGGAGACATACTCCTCCTTCTCTTTAGAGATGCTGGAGTGTTCATCTCTCCTGGGCGTTTGATTTTATTCTGAGGCCCAGCAACAAACTCATCTGCTTCATCAATCATCATACCCTAAAGTACAAAAAAAAAAAAAATGAAAACACAACTGTGATAACTCAAACACATTACCAGTCCACAAATAAGCCCTCTGTACAATTATCTGCTCAATGGTAGGGAAGAAAGGTGTTCGTTTATACAGAGCTTATCTCTCTTTGAACAAATAACACTGTTTATTTAGGATGAGGGGGTAGTGATAACAAATTTAAAAGGATTATTATTATTTTTACTAAGAAAAAAGAAAAATCGCAAGCTACCGCCCTAGCAAGAAAGATAGTCTACTAGAATAAATTAGCGAGGCATGAACGAACAATAGACCTATAGGCTTTTTTCTCCATATCATGGATAATTAAACATTTTTGTACCTTCTTATCCTGCTTAAAAGGGTTTCCAAAGGTGTGCAGTCTTTTTGGTTGATCTGGATCAATCTCTCGAAGCGGAGAGGGCATAGATTTCAGATATTCTTGGTAGTTGCCCATCTGAGCTACTGGAACACTGTGAAGACAATCTTTAAAAAAAAAAAAAAATTAATTTTCAATACACCGGTGATGGGAAGAGATCTGTTGGTTCACTAGGGCAAGCATTTGAGGTCTGTGTCTTTCCAGTAAAACTATCATCCTTACCAGAATGCAATTTATTATCATTCAGGATTGTAATAAATTACAAATTAAATTTACCTTCATCCTGCCCAACAATGAGCTTATGGGTTTTCAATAAATTGGTCCTCATCCTAGTCAACTGATCTAGTAGGTTTCGGCGTGGAATGTCATAAGCATTACGGTAGGTCTGGGGCTTTAGATCCTAAAAATGTACAGAATATAATATAACAAATGTATCTTGTCTACGTAAATTTGACCAACATTGTATCTTGTACTGTGACTATAAAAGTGAAAACTGGAAAAAAAAAGACTTTAAACATAAAAGGATATGTTGCAAGAGATACAAATTATGGTATAAGGACAGATTTTTTAAGATAAACTAGAAGCAGCAATGTCTATGAACTCTTAATTTTCTGCAATGCCTTACACGCAACAAAGCAGAATGCTAACAAAGACAGCGGACTGTAAAGCAAAACAACTTCTACCATCATCCCAACATAACATTTAATAAATCATTCTGCATAACGTGTCCTTGAGAATTTCAGTAAAAAAAAAAAAAAAAAAAAAAAAAAATTTACCCTCTATGTCATAGGGATTCCATTAAAGCATGCAACATACCTTATTTAAAAGTCCAACTTGAAAGCCAGGGAATTCTTTAACATTTATTTCAGACATTCGGACAGACGAATCATTGCAAAACTTTTGTAGCAGCTGTTTAAAATCTCTGTTATGAACCAAAGACAGCCTGGTGGAATTATTCTTTACTTTAATTCCTGTCTCTTGTGGGGCTTTCTTCCCTACAGATGTGATTATTCTCTCAGATTCAATTTTTGTCTGAAAAAAGTAATTGAAGAGGTTTTAGTAAAAACTGAAACCAGTCGAATGCAAGTTTTGATTTATAGCTGTGAATTTTATGGATGTTTCCGAAAAAGCATTGGTTTTATAGGCATAGCTTGAGCGACTCAGTCAATAACTCCTTAAGTGAATGTGTGTGTGAATACCTGCTTATGTAAAATGGATGAATCCAAAAATACATGTTCAAATGTAAAGAAAATGCCTTAATTTATACATGATCTGATATAGCAGGCCTTTGAAATTGACAATAGATGAACAATGCCTTCATTTAAATCCGGTATAAGTACAAACATGCAATGAATAATGTTTTAAAGTACAAATGAAAAAGAAAGTACCTGCTGGCTTAGCTTTTTAAGATATGAAATAACACTGTAACTAAGACCACAGTCCAAATTCTCAGATATCAAATTCGGTGCTCCCATCATTCGTAGTGCTTTCTTTAGTGGCTACAATTAAAAAACAAACATTTAAATATGAAAAAAATAATTACTTTTCGGTATAAAACCATTCATCTTATTTAACCTTTTAAAAAGATCTAAAACCACAGCACTTTTGCAGTTTATGGCTGTCTAAAACTGGCAATTTACGTTAATATTCTATTTAAAGTGGTTCCTGAGATATTAGCAAAGTCCAACTCTAATTACAGAACAAAGATTTCTTTGGCCTAAAATCCCCTTAAAAGATTAGCATTTTTAAGGGGTTATTCATCAAAGGTTGAATTTTAGAGCTATGTGAGCCGAATGGTTTATAATTTAAGAAAAAACTAGAACGTAAAAAACTCAAATCAGTGAATTCATGATTAACCCGAAAACCCGAATTGATCTAGTTTTCCACAGTAAATAACTGTAATCGCTCAAATTCATCGAGTTTCCAATCAAACCTCACCAAAAAAAACCCTCAAACATCATGAAGGCTATTAACCTCTTCAAATGTTCAAGGGACCTCTGTCATTGACTCCTACATGACCTCGACAGGTTTTAGATGGTATATTTTTGGATTCAAGTTATTTCCAAGTTTGGGGTATAATAAATACAGAATTTTTTTTAACCTGAAAAATTTAGTTTTGCGTCAAAAATCCCCTTGAAAACAAGTTTTTTGTGGAAAAAAACAACTCTACCTTTAATAAATCTACCCCTTAATGTGTTCCCCCCCCCAGTGGATTTTTCATCTGTCCCACTGGGGGCCAGTAGGTGTTAACCTGTTCTTTTTAAAGGGGGAACTATCCCAAAAATGAAAATTTAATATAAGCTTCCTCATACTGAAGTAAGAAACTTTCTAAATACAATTAAATAAAATTCTGCATTGTTTCTGAAATAATCAACTTTATATAAAAGGGATTGTTCACCTTCCAAACATTTTTTTAAGTTTAGATGTTTTCAGATTGTTCCCCAGAAATAAATACTTTTTTAAATTACTTTCCATTTTTACTTTTCCAATTATTTATTTTTTACTGTTTTTCCAAGATCTAAGTTTAAAGTTCAATGTTCCAGTGTCTGGTGTTTCATTCTAGCAGCTCAGTGATTCAGGTGCAGATTCTGAACTGTTACAATTTTGCAACATTTAGTTGATACATTTCTCAGCAGCATCTCTGGAATATTAGCAAATATTGTATCAATTCTAACAACTGCCTTTAATGAAACAGAGATTCTGCTCAGCAGGGACAGAGATAAGAAATGTATCAACTAAATGTATAAAATAAGAACAGTTTACAGAGTCGGCGACCCCCCAGAGCTGCTTTAGAAGGTGAAAAATTACACTTTAAAACTTCAATATTAGAAAAATGGTGACACATAGATCACCAGAAATAACAACTTTTTTCAATTAATTTCTATTTTCTATCTGAAAACAGCATGTGAAGGTAAACAACCCCCTTTAACTATTCCTCTATCAGCATCTGTTTCTCTTCATTCTGTCTTCATGCAGCAGTTGGGCGACAGATTAATGATCCAATATATCTTATAGGGGGACTCTCTTTCCTAGCAGATGCATTAGAGCTCACTTAAATAACTGATTCTAGTACAAACAAAATAACTCCCTTTTGCACAAATCCTGCATGTAGAGAGACATGATGTCTGGTGATTTTAATAGAGTGAGCTCTAATACATCTTCTAGGCAAAAGGAGCCCCACTATAAGATATATTGGATCATTCATCTGACACCCAACTCCTGAATGAGGAAAAACAGATGCTGTGAGAGGGATAGTGAAGATAAACTTGATTTCAGAAATAGTACAGAATTTTCAATTGATTGTATTAGAAAGTGTTATTTCAGTATGCTGAAGCTAATATTAAATTTTCATTTTTGCTATAGTTCCCCTTTAAAAAGTCTGTACTTTCGCAGGGACGTGTTGAATGCACAAAGTTCAGTTTCACCTGCATTTGGTGCATCTCTGCAGCAGAGATTAGATTTCTTCCTGTGGTTCATTGTGGTGGAATGAACCACAAGCAATCACATGAAGAAATACTCGTCTGTCCTTAAGGGAACAAAAGTGAATCGGTTTTTATTCATTGAACGCTAGAATTTTCTCATTCTATCATGACCTAGTAAACAGGCATGCATGGCTCAAAGGAACAGAGTGACCAGTCAAAATTGGCAAACACAGCAAAGGCAAAGAAAGCACTAGGCACAACATACAATGAAAGGAGTCCTCCCTTGAGCTTGTTTAGCCAAGGTATCAACCCTCCTTCTGACTTTCCCCAGTGCTAAGCAAACCCAAAAAAGTGCATAACCATCATCTTTGCTATAGCAAATCTTCAGCTCTGTCTGGGATTTCTGGTATTTTGGCACACTGTAAGTAAACAAAAAACAAATTGTGCAAAGCAACAAATTCATAAGCACATACCATTAAAAAGTAAGGGGGCATTGTCTTCAAGTAATTGTCAAAGGTCTGACGCCATTTCAGAGTTGGCTTTAGTTTGTGCACCTTGAACAAATCATCTGCAAGAAAAAAAAAATGCACATTGGTTGAAGAGGGGTACAAACATCACATTCATTTGAAAAAATCTTCAGCTCTGAGCAGAAATCATTTGCCACTAACCATAAGCCTTGGATTATGAAGGTATGGATTGCGTTGCTTTTTGAACTGTACACATGTTAAAGCAAATAAACAAATACACTGACTGCTAAGATGCAGAATTGCAGCTTTGAGATTTGATGTATTTATTTTAATGACTAAAGCCAATCCTGCTTAAATCTGCAAACAATATTGCGGATTCATAGTGACAACCCTAAATTCGGTGTAAATAAAAATAATGCATTGGTATACCAAATCCACACAAGTATTATTATAATTTTTTTTTTTTTTTAACTCTTATGATGTCTGACTTACCAAGTAAAGGAAGCAATACTGGGTAGTTGTAGGGCATGACAAAGAGATTCACGCAGGTTAAAGTGGTGCTTGCTTTTAAATACCCAAATGGCTGACCAACCTCACTGTATTTTCCACTACTATTCACAAATACCTATGACAAAGAAAAAAAAATCAAGGTTATCGTTGAGACTACATGTGTATGTAAGGTGGTTATTTTAACACAAAACAACATGCCTGTATATTATAGACCTTGCCTAAAAGCTTTGTATAGTACATATTACTTCTATATGAAAAAGTAGCGCCTGCATGTCAGTTAACTGATGCTGCCACATTTCCCAGTTATAATCACCTGACAAGTGAGTGCACCCAAAATTCTAGATAATTGCTATTTAAATCAAAGTGGAGCTATTAATTACTCAAGTGATAAAACTCCTGAAACTGTTAAATGTGCAAATGCCTTGATAAGTAAAGCCCGTTTTAGAACAGATGTTATTGCTGATCAAAAACATAGCGAAGTTCAAAAGTGTTTGTTCATTGAAATCAATTACTATTAATTATTATAACTTATTTCGTGATTAATAGCCAGGGAAAGATGCTGTAAATAAAGTATTTGAATGTGGCAGCTACCGCTCAAATAATGTCAAACTGTTCATCTTGTGCCTACACACAAGCCTTATAGCTTTATATAACATTTATGAAACGGAGTGGATTTATACACTGGGGATCCACAAGAAGGAGTTTGGTTTGAATGAAAGCTTAAAGATTCAATCCTTCCTTAAATGTAGTTATAACAGTTTATGTCTATGTAAAAAACAGATTCCTAGGTGGCAACTTGCTTGTTTGACTTATGAGAACGTGCAGGGCTCTGTAGTGATAGCACATTGCGTTGATTTGTTTACATTAGTCATTCACCTATATATACTATTTATAAGAAAGAGCAATATGATGATTAGCACAAACTATTATTGTTGATTTTGAACGGTCATTTAATAATCCTTGGGCCCCAATACAGTATGTGTATAGTAGGAGTTTAATATGGTTTGACATTTGGATTTATGGGTAGTGAGAATCCTTCTTTCAGTTTTGCAGCAACCTTAATATAAATTTGCATATAGACAATTCGGAATGGGTTGCTATGGTGATGAGCAGGACCTGGGGAACAGATTTGCCTAATAAGGAGGTCACTTACTGTGACACACAACCCCTGAGAAAGCCCCGTTTGGTGGCGAAACAGCTGTCAGGGAGTTTGTTCAGGAGGAGACACGGAGGCCCCTACAATGAGTATCAACAAGGCGGATGATATGGATCAGACTGTTCATATTATGTAATCCTTCGAGTGACACAGCAAATACACGGCGATATCCGGTATTCCAGCGAACTATAACTGAAGTCCTGCACGGTTTGGCAGCCAGACAGCACGAGATAAGTAGAACTTCATGTACTGGTCACTAGAGATACACCGAATTCAGGATTCAGCCAGGATTTGGCCTTTTTTCAGCAGGATTTGCACAGAATCCTTGTGCCTGGCAGAACGGAATCTGAATTTGCATATGTAAATTAGGGGTGGGAAGGGAAAACGCGTGACTTTTGTCACAAAACAAGGAAGAAAAACTGTTTTTCCACTTTTCCCATCCCTAATTTGCATATGCAAATTAGGATTTGAACAACTCTTTCGCAAGGGATTCAGCCAAATGCCAAATAGTGGATTTAGTGCATCCCTACTGGTCACACGGTGGAGACTTGGGTGTGATTTATTTATGCAACTGCATAATAATAATAATAATAATTATGACATGAGTAAATCTGCACTAAACTGACACTTCCCTCACAGGAGTTATACCGATTATTGGACATTAGTGAGTATTTTTGAGAAAGTTTGAATTCTGGGCTGCACTCAGTATGCATGCATTTTTTAACTATATGGATAAGGTTACGTGGAGGCTGTACAGTTCAGCACTGTGGTTTAGAAATCCCACCTATTCTAAAATCATCTGATAATGGCATACTTGAGCACCGTGATTGATTCAAATTCTGCCTATGTATTCTTTAGAACTTTTGAATTCAGTACTGTGGTAAAAAACTATTAATGTGTTGTGGCGAGAGAGTGGTTTCTGCAATGTTTATCTGAAGGTCATCACTCTGACATTCTGCATTCAATTATTACTTTCAACATTTGCCCATTTTGAAATGGACATGGAAATATATATTACAAATATAAGTATACAAACGTCTCACTATGGTAGAAACATTTTCAAGAGTACAACACAAAGTATTCTCTAAGCAACTATAGCCTGAGATCAGGGAATATTGTATTAACATATAATACACAAAAGCCGTGAATATCTTGTAAATTATATCCTTATAAACGGTGAGTAGTGATGTCATCAGTTATAAACAGTGAGTAGTGATGTCATTTCTGTCACATGACTCACTAAAATTTGTGTATTATAATAAATAAAGTACCCCCAGTTGTAAAATATGAAGATATTATAAATTACCTCGGAGTTCCATGACCTGTATAAAAACACTCGGCCTTCGGCCTCGTGTTTTTATATGGTCATGAAACTCCTCGGTAACTTATAATATCCTTATATTTTACAAGAGGGGGTACTTTATTCACTATATAATACACAAAAGCCATGAATATATTGTAATTTATATCCTTATAAACTGTGAGTTCTGATCTCATTTCAGTCACATGACTCACTGAAATTTGTGTATTATAATAAATAAAGTAACACCTGTTGCAAAATATAAGGATATTAGAAGTTACCTCGGAGTTCCATGACCTGTATATAAACACTCGGCCTTCGGCCTTGTGTTTTTATATGGTCATGAAACTCCTCTGTAACTTATAATATCCTTATAATTTACAAGAGGGGGTACTTTAATTACTGTATATCATCTGCCAGTTTAAGATCACAGCTAAGCATTAAAAAGTAAAAAATGACTGTATAGAAATACTTAGAGGGGCAGCCATATCTGCCAGTCTTTCCAAGATATCAGCAATGACATTACAGGTGCTTATCTGCCATGACTCCTGCTCCACCTAAACCCTAAATGATGCACATTTAAAACTATATCAGACATTATGCTGGGTAAGGAAATATTACAGTCTGTTTCCTTCCTAATGTATCAAGTGTGCAAGACTGTTCAAAAGATTTGTTTTTGAAGGCAATGTCAATCCCCCTTTAGAATTTCCAGAATGATAAATATTCTCTTAACCGAACGCACCTGCCAGCAGGTATGAGGAGACTTCCTTTCTAGGATGAACTGTGTTAGTGGGGATGGTTCAAGTTCATATTTGTCAAAAGGAAGCTTGTCAATAACCATGGGCTCACAGTCTAAACATGAGAATCTAACCACAGGGTGAGCTGTGCGAGGTGGCTGCAAAGGAAAAGAGAAGGGTGTTAAAAGTGATACTATACCCCTAAATATTGTGGGTCTCTATGAAATATATTGCATAAAGCAGGCAAAATGTACAGTAAAACACTAAATAAACCATTTCCTTTGTAGAAGTATGTGTATATGTAACATTTTTTGTGCCATGTCGATCAGTCAATTAGTCAATCAGACAGGTTAGAAGACTTCTGACAATATCAATGGTTAGCTGTCACTACTATTTGTCGGACATAACGATCATGATTGTGGTCTGTCAATCAATGCCTAGAACTCATCTGATTTGTTCTTTTTACTACTTTATTTTATCGGAATTTGGAAAGAATGGTTCAGTACACGTGCACACACTTCCAGCTTACTCACACACAGGGAGTTATTTATCAAAATCCAAATTTATCTCATTATTTTCTGAAATATACTCCGACCAAATTCACACTGGTTATTTCCCCTTATCTATCAATACATTTTTCAGAAAAATTCCAGTACGGGGAAAAAACTCGAAAAAATCATACGGAATCATGCGGAAACTATGTTTTCCACCTGAAAACTATATTTTCGGATTTTTGCCCGAAAACCCACAAAATCTTCAGATTTTTGCACGACACCTAGCGCAGATCAGGATATCTTCAGGACTTCACCCATTGACTTATATACAACCTCGGCAGGTCTGAGATGCCGGATTTTCAGATTCCGACTTTTTCCATCTTCGGGGTATAATAAATCACAAAATATTCACCAAAAATTCGGATTTTACAGTAAAAAAAAAAATGGTTTCTGTACAGGGCAATTTTGAAACACATCTTCAATGCTATCTAGATGCCTATTTCTGACAGCAAAGGAAGAGCTTAATTTGAAAAATGCATTTAATACTGGCTTACTTTCATTCCAAACATGCAACATTTATAAATGACAAAGGCAAATTTCATGTTTTGTGACAAAAAAAACAAACAAATGAATATTCACTTACTAATGTTGGAGAGTTCTGATCAGGCCAGAAAGACTCGGGAATTGGCCAATGTCCAACAGGAACACCAGTTTTTGGATTAGGTCGCACATATATAAGCTTATGGCAACTATGCCACGCTTGCGGTGCAAAAGAGTGAATAGGTCTGAGTGAATCAGCAAGCCCATCTACAGTGTTAAGGGGAAAAATGTATTGAGAGAGTACCATTATTAACTGCAATAGTTCCCTTTTGTTCTGTAATCTACTCTGAGCAGCCATCACAATAAAGAGATATAAAAATATAAGCAGTGTGTTATGATTTAGTAAATCCTGCTAACATAAAAAAAATGGCAAGATAGACTAGATCAAAGTCACAAGTATGAGTCTATACAGAAGGAAAAACAACATGTTTAGGGCTCAATTTCTAGACAAATACCATTTTATAACTGCTTGATTGCAATTACAGTATGTACACATTTAGAAGATGTCTAATATTTTTTAAGGACGTTCTATGTTTTCACATAGTGTCTACTCCACTTAACTTAAAACCTTAAAGGGAAAGTATGATACTTTCTAAATACAACCAATTAAACATGATGTACCGTTTCTGAAATGATCAAGTTTATATTCACTATCCCTCTCTCGGCATCGTTTTTTCTTCATTCTGTCTTCATTCAGGAGATGGTCAGATGAATGATCCTATATATCTTATAGGGGGCTCCTTTTGTCTACAAGATGTATTAGAGCTCACTTTATTAAAATCCCCAGAAATCCTCTCTCTACATGCAGGATTTGTGCAAAAGGCAGTTATTTTGTTAGATTTTGTTTGTACTAGAATCAGTTATTTAAGTGAGCTCTAATGCATCTGCTAGGAAAGAGGGCCGCCCTATAAGATATATTGGATCATTCATCTGACACCCAACTCCTGCATAAAGACAGAATGAAGAGAAACAAATGCTGAAAGAGGAATAGTAAACATAAACTTGATTATTTAAGAAAAAATGCTGAATTTTTAATTGATTGTATTTAAAAAACTTGTTACTTCAGTATGAGGAAGCTAATATTAATTTTCATTTTTGCGATAGTTCCCCTTTAATGATTATGAAAACATACCCAAGCATGTATATTTATATATTCATATTTTAAGGGGATGTTAAGTGCATTGCACATGGATACAATCCAGGCAACTCTGCAGGGAATTCCTTTTGTTTTCGGAATTATTTAGCTTTCAACCTGCTGCAATCTAAAATGCAGCAAGCCTAGTAATAAAAGCGGAGCGATTGAAACTTTTATGACGCAGAAGACTTCTCTTTTCATTCAGCATTTATCTTAGTTATAGGACATACTGACATCCAGTCCACTTGCACAGTTGTTAAGTAAGTTGTATATTTTCAATTTAAAGAAAACATGTCAGATAAAACTTCACACTATCCCATTCTCTTTTGGAAGAATTCAGACGCAAACAAATCAGGTCATGTGACTTTGTATTTATGTAATTTTACTGCTGTTTTAATTTTGATTTTAAAACAAAGAAAATGTAACATTATTGTTATTTGACAAACCACACATATTTGCTTATGCTTAAAAATATACAGTATACATGACTTGAAACTGTTGATTTAAAAAATAAATAAATAAAAATATCAGGTAACCACAGAAGATATGGATAACAATATGGGCAACGATCAAACAACAGTCAAATTCTATGATTCTTTTATAAAGGAACGTTTCTACAAGTACAGAAGCTGAACACCTATTAAATGAGCACATAATCAGAACTATAAAATATTCAATGCAACAGGGCACACAATCAGGATGGAATAATACTGTTGCTTACCTTCACCATTGGGAGTAGGGTCAGGTCCAGTCTTCTCAAAATTAATGACAACTCCACTTTGAACCTTTTGAACCAGGGACTCCAAGCACTGGTTCAACATTCTCTGTGTCCTGACACAGTAGGATCGACCTAAAAATACAGTATTGGCCTTGTACTAAGTAACTGTTGAGGTTTTTTTTAAGTAAAACCAACTGACATGGCAGGCAGGACATACAGTATTATGGTATTTATCAGCAAATCTTGAATAATTATAGAAAGTGCAAAACGAAAAACAGACAAATAAGGTATTTTTACCATGCCACACACTGGTTTGTGATGAGATCCAGTATTTTGGCGAGATTTGATTTTTTTTTCTTGTTAGGAAGTTTATCCTCGCAAAACCTTATCTTTTACTCAGATTAATGCTTATTAATGCCATAACCGAATATACAAAGAGCAAGAACCCAGAAATTCTGGATAAACACATCGCAAGTGATTTTCTTCTATAGATTTATCAGCAACTAACACTTTTTTGCTCCAGGGACCTTTTTTAACAATTAAGGCCTATATTACTAATAAACAAAGACCTAGATCTAGTATTTAAACTAAATCTGCAATCTGGTTGTATCTCTTGGCTTTCAACTAACTGTAAAAATGCATATTATCTGTGAAACAACTCCTACCATGAGGCTGATCTTTTATATAGGTATGAGACTTGCTATCTAGAATGCCCGGGACCTGGGTTTTTTTGGATATCGGATCTTTCCGTAATTTTGATCTTCATTACTTGTCTACTAGAAAATCATGGAGATATTAAATAAACTCAATAGGTTGGTTTTACTTCTAATAAGTATTCATTATATCTTAGTTTGGATCAAGTACAAGGTACTGTTTTATTATTAAAGAAAAAAGGAAATAATTTTTAAAAATTTGGATTATTTGGATAAGAAGGAGTCTATGGGAGATGGACTTCCAGTAATTGGGAGCTGAATAACTGGTTTCATAACAGATCCCATACCTGTATTATGCAAGAAATAAAAAATTCCTTAAACAGCAGTATAAATGCCTACCAGTTTAGGATTTACCTTCAATGGTAGGTAATTATCATCCAATGAATTTGTGCATTAACTTTCAGTACCCACAATGTACAGTGTTAACCATAATGCATTACATAAAAAGTTTTTCTTAGTAAATTTGTTATATCCAATAAAACTATGCCTTAAAGGAACAGTAACACCAAACAATTACTACTATAGTTCATATAAACAAGCTGCTGCGTTGCAATGGCAGAAATTGAAAAAAGGCTATATGGCACAGGTTAAATAGCAGATAACACCATTATGTTCTACAGAGCTTATCTGCTATCTGCTGTGTAACCTGAGCCTTTTCTCCTTTGAAAAGCTGCCCCATTGCTACACAGCAGCTTATTTATATAAACAATAGTAGTGCTTCTGAAGCAAACACACCACTTTTATCAGTGCAGGGCAACACTGCATTATATTTTTATTATTTTCAAAAACTTTAGTTTTTTGATGTTACTGATCCTTTACATGTATATCTGGGCCCTCTGTATATCAGGCTCTAGACTTAAGAACAACTTTGTTACAGTGATAAAGATATAGGCTTGAGTGTGTATATATGTCACACACCTCCTGTTACTTCGCACATCTGAGTGACAGCAGACTCATCTGAGGGCACGCCGCCCACCTGTTCCGGCTCCACAGATGATGCCCCTGGAAGGCGAAGCACAAGTGCAAATAGGCGCTGATCCCAACGGAATGGTTCTTTAGTAAGCTCACTTCCTGGTAAAGGGGAATTTAGAGGAAGATGAAGCTAAAGAGATAAAAAAAAAAAAATGTACATGAAAATTTTGTAGAACTGCAAACTTTGGAAAGAAAGAAAGACAGAAAGACAGACAGACAGACAGACAGACAGACAGAAAGAAAACCATGTGGAACGTGGGTAATTCTTTAAGCCCGCTGAGCAGAAAACATCAACCTCTTATGAACAGTCTGTAAAATGTTAGCTAATTTCAGGTCTTCTGGCCCTTTATATTTAAATAGTTTTTTTTGCTTTGATTTGCTAAACTGTATTTGACAAATTAAGGCCAATTGCTGATGAGTTGTTATGGGTAACTGTTCCACTGCAAGGTTGTAATTTAGTAGCGGAGATGCCTAGTCAACAGAACAGTACTCACCTCCTCCTGAACACCTGCAGTTGATGTCAACTTGTTACCGTCGGTAATAGTGATTAAAATGGAAGGCTCCAAAAAGAAAGGATTTCTTCCCTAAATGAGGATTGGAATATAGTTGGATGAAAAAGAAATGCCTTTTTTCATTCAGTTCACCAAAGTGCAATATATTACAACTTATCTAAAGTGTGCATGTCTGTTATGCAAGCTTTAATATATAACAAAAACAAGATTTTACAGGGGAAAAGGACAATATAGAGGCCATAATAGAAAAATTACACCCATAAGGGAGGGATTATTACAATAAAATAACAAAATGCATGCAAACTATCCTGAACCAAAAATTGGTTTGCCGTTAGAATGGAGTGCCAATTGGTTTCTCAGATAATTTGATTTTATTATTTTGTACCTGTCCATAGTTGTCGATTCCAGATACCAATCTATTTAAATTGAGCAAATCGAAAGATGACCTCAGTGCCTGGCCAAGAGTTGTGAGTCCAGATGCTTGAAGGTTCTTCAGCTCATTCATAAACGTTGCATGGTTTTCTTTCCAGCCCGCCTTAAAATATTTGAACACAATTCATTAGTGAATGTTTAAAAAAAAAAAAAAAAAATACACATGCATGCTTTATTATCATGCTTTTAAGCATTATGCATATCATGTGAATGGTTGAATGATTAATTTAAGAAATGAAGATAAATCATGGTTTGGCAAGAGTGTTTTTAAAGGAACAGTTCAGTGTAAAAATAAAAACAAAACTAAAAACTGGGTAAATCGATAAATAGGTAAAATGTAATCTATCTAAAAACTATGGAGTGACTGGATATCTAACATAACAAAACAGAATACAGCTTCCTGCTTTTCAGCTCTCTAACTCTGAGTTAGTCAGAGATTTTAACGGGGGCCACATGGGACATAACTGTTCAGTGAGTTTGCAGTAGATCCTCAGCATTTAGCTTAGATTCAAAAGCAAACAGTTATGACCCATGTGGCCCCCTCAAGTAACTGAACTGAAATACTGAACATTTCCTTTAACATTCACACGCCTAAAAGGAGAAAGATTAGTAATTATATAGTTAAGCACCCATTAACTTGCCTGGTTAGGGTCCTTATAAACTGCTACTGTACCTTTCACTGTCTTTTAATTCCAGACATGGAAAAAGGAACAATTTTTTAAAATTGTAATTATATGCTTAAAATGGGAGATGGTCCTACAGTAATTCAGAGCTTTCTGGATAACTGTTCCTGCAAATCACATTACGTTCTTTATAAATGAAATTTTTCCTTTATTAAGCATCATCTCAAGACAAGGAGAAGACGTCTTCAGTAACACTTCGGTTTTACCCAATTTTGTTCCAAGGCAGACAATTTATATCACAGCAGCAGTTAACAGTAACTACAGTAGAACCCCGATTTTACAACCACAGATTTTAAGTTTTCCTGGATTGGACACAGTTCTGTCATGTCCCATTTAGGCAAGCGCTGTTTTTTTCTATTTATCGGTTTCCTTGATTTTACTTTGTTTTGGCATGGCTCCCTTGGAAATGTCAAATCAGGGTTCTACTCAGGGTACGACTTTTTAACCAACACTTATACTGTCATGGGAAAACATGTTTTTTTCCAAATGCATCAGTTAATAGTGCTGCTCCAGTAGACTTCTGCACAGAAATCTGTTTTTCAAAAGAGTAAATTGACTTTTTTATAGTTAATTTTGAAATCTGACATAGGGCTAGACATTTTGTCATTTTCCCAGGAGCCTCCAGGCATGTGACTTGTGCTCTGACAAACTTCAGTCACTCTTTACTGCAGTTTGAGTGATATCTACCACCCCCCCGGTCCCGTCCCCCAGCAGAACAACTCAACAATGGGAAGGTAACCAGATAGCCGCTCCCTAACACAAGATAACAACTCCCTGGTAGATCTAAGAACAGCCCTCAACAGTAAGGGCTAGGCCGACACGGGAAGATTTCAGGGAGATTAGTCGCCTGGCGACTAATGGCCGCGTCTAATCTCCCTGAATGGCTCGCGGGTATCTCGCACCCACTAGCGCTAAAGTCACCTGCGCCTATTCACACGTGGCGACACGTTTTTCAAAGTCGCCAGGCGACTAATCTCCCTGAAATATTCCCGTGTGGCCCTAGCCTTAAAATCCACGTCCCACTGCAACACATTCAGTTACAGAAGTAGGAGAAACAATAGCCTGTCAGAAAGCAGTTCCATAGTGCAGCACTGGCTCTTTCTAGTTCTTTCACTTCCAGGTGACTTGGGTGAAGTCTAATACATAGGGTTAATGTTTTGATGATGTGCAAATCTCGTGAGAATACTTAGCGCAGACGTAAACACGCATAGACGTCATAACGCTGCGCGTAATCACGCAAGGTTTCTCAACGCAGACGAAAACATGCACAGACGTCATAACGCTGCGCGAAATCTCGCGAGATCTCTAAACACGAAAGTCTTTAAAAAATGTGCAAGCATGAGTGGACACCATTTGCCTTGACAAAGCTTTTAGCGAAACGCGTTGGCCGAGTCTCTCTTCACAATATTTATTTTAATTGTTGTTCAGATCCTAATACTATTTCAATCACCTGGAAAAAACCTTTTTAAAAAATCTTTTTAACAGAATTTGAATACTCATAGCCTGGTCCAGGGAACCGCATTCAATTTCTTCATTCTCTGTTATTTATATGGCACTGGCAGATTTGTGGTTTTTTAGGTCATTTTAGCTCTTTTAAGAGATAGGTTATGTAATATACGAGGCCACAGTCCTCAGTGTACTACTTTCTCCCCGTGTGGGGTCCCAGGGCTTAGAAAATAATAGGCAGCAGTTTCTTTGGGACTTCTCCACCTCTACACTATTTTCCTTTTCCTACTTAAATTTCCTTGAATGCCGGTCCTGGTTCCTTTTTCTTAAACTAATTTTGCTAATGAATTACCTTGTGATTTTATAATGCACTAGCACTTGCATAAATTATTTATTTCGAACCACACCCAGTCAGCGACTGTAAACTTTTGAGCACTTGCACTTTATAACTTATTGGATTTTTGAATCTATCGCTTATAGATTCAGTATATAAATTAACAAGTTGGCACTGGCCATTTTAAATACACAGAAAAAGCAACTCTATGCTTCTCTGAACTTGTTGTTTTGTTATTTGTTTAATACCTATTTAAACCTATTAGTAGGTCTCAATTAACCAAGCAAGTCCTCTTTATTAGCACAAGCACCTTATATTTATCAATTGATTGGTTCACGATATAATTTAGATAATTAATTTAACTTATTCGAGAGTGCGGGGGCTTTTACCATCTTTTTCTCATTTTTTGAAAAGTATGTCAACTTATCAGCCCCTAAAGTATTCTGTCAATCCATATTACTTGAGAAGAACAAATAAAAGGTTAAACCAACAATGTCAAGCACTCTTGTCCTGAATAGTATTCAAGAATATTCAAGTCAATGTTTGCTTTTATCAATGTCATTGATAAATTTAAAATCAGATTAATGAACAATAAACTATGGTATGCATCACTTATTGTCGACAGCAAATAGTATTTCTTTAAAGCTAAAGTTAAACATCTGCCTACTAGTGCATAAAAAAAGGTCATCAGAGGAGGACATGACCATGGGTGGTTGCTCTCACAACAGGAATGTACACCAGATCATATTAAAAATCCGGGACAATGAGAAAATCCAGATGGAAGGTCTGCAACGAAAGCATTATTTTTAAACGAGAACCTTTAAAAAAAATCTGACTAAAAATTTTTTTATTTTATAAGTAATCAGTAATGATCCATCCATGCCTTTAAAGTTGTCCATAGCAACATTTGTTATGCCATATTTTGAGTGTCTGTGACACTTCACATGCTCTGTATTCTTTGGGACGTTAAGTTTAGGATGTCAGGATGAAAATATGGTTGTATGTTTTATAGAACCTGATGCTACAGGACTCATTCCTAATCAATTCTGATACAGACTGCACTGGTTTCTAGAATCTGAATTCATTAGAAATTACATTTATACTGCACATATACAGTATTGAAAGTCAGTTCCAAAGCTTGAGTAACATACAGGCGGCTACAGCATGTGCTGTGAATTATTAAGAAAGAAGATGGTGATCTACTGGTGGGCTCTAGAAACCTAGATCTTCACTGTTGGTGCCTTTATACAAAAGAAGGTGACAATTCTTTGTTGGGCTTTAGTTCTCCTTTAAATGCAACAATGCAGCCCAGTTACTTTCAATTATCAGCAGTGGTCTTGATTTTTTAAAATCAACTTCCTATATTGTAAGACAGGTGGTGACATGAGTACCAATGACAACCATTCAACATGAACAGTGTCTGAACACAATTGAGCTCCGTAAAAAAAACAAAAAAATAGCAATGGTGGAGTTGTTGTAGCAATAAAGATGAAAAGTTTAGAAAATGTCATTGTTTCTACTTAAACAATGTGTACAGTAATACACATGCAACAAGGGAGTATTTGTACTTTTTTAATGCAATGAATATGCATTTAAAAAAGATATAATAAGCCCATTATTACTTTTTATTGTCATTCGGTTTGTGTTTTACTACATTTGGGTTTACTCACCAAGGACACAAGGTGTTTCAAAATGCTTTTGTACACGAAAAAAGCAAAAGTTTGTGCTAAGCCATTAATTCAAGGTAACCAGTCTACACTGTCATTATGCTAACTTCAACAGAAGTTAAAGCTCACTACTTAATGATTAATATGGATTGCGGAGGAAAAGTTAGCATGTTATTACTTGACTACCAATCTTTAATGTAATGGAAATAATTGCTAAAACAAAACTGAAATTTCATCCATTATTAAATATAATCCTAGCAATTTAACAGTGGTATTAGATTTCAAAAACAGGGGTTTGTAGTTACAAGTTTATGATCACAAACTTGCAAAGCCACCATACCATGCCATGGTGAACCCCATATGGTGGTCCTAACTTTTAATAGATATTATAGGCTGGCACCTTGTGAAAAGTGTCTTCTGACTAAAGCAATGGCCTCCAATTCTGTACCTTTCATAGGTGGGAGATAATCAAGACATCATTTTTTACATGTATGACCACCTAATGGCAATTTTATGATCATAAACTAGTAACAAAACCGGTTTTTGAAAAAGTATTCACTTGAACAGAACAAAATGCATAAAAAATGTTTGTAGTCAATTTGGCCACATCAGTCGTACTTCCATTATACTTAGCCTTGAATTGGTCCCACAATCTATTCTGCAGGAAAGAATAGCCAAATGTCCACTTGTAGCACCCCCACACCCATACCTTTAATGATGGTTTATTGATTACAAATAGGTGTAAGTCTTAGCGATCTCTCTGTTATTATAGTTACAGTGATGGAGGATCAGCCTGTTAAACTTGGATGATTTTTTGGACAGACATAATATCAAAGGCTATTGTGATACTAAACTCTATAGTTAGTATAGGTATGGGTATATAGAATTTTAAATTAAAAGTAGGGAGGGGTGTGTGTATGGATGCTGGGTTTTCATTTGGAGGGGTTGAACTTGATGGACTTTGTCTTTTTTCAACCCAATTTAACTATGTAACTATGTAACTATGTAACTATGTAACTAAACCAATGCTTGATCAGAGCTGTAAGCATATGTGACAACTATGACCAACAACTATTAAGACAGATTCAGATAGTTAAGATCCACATATAGGGTTTATGTCAATGTTGTAAACAGCTTGGCAAAAGTATGATCATACATTTTAACTAAAAATTCACAGAATAAATTACTAATAAAGCATAAGGTCAGGCAATGTGGAAATAATATATGCAATTTTTATATACACGAAAAAAGATGCACTGTGGGGAGGGGATGCTTGCCTTGCCTCAACCCTAGGCCCAGCACTGAACGTAACTACCATAAAAAAAGTGTATTACCACAGTAAAGTGATTATAACATTGAATGCTACACAAAGTGAAGTATCTTGATTGTATCAGTGTAAGAAAGGCAAGTCGTGTTACAAAATGAACATATTGTGCGGGTCACTAGCTATTTATACATGCTCAGAGAAAATTAAAAAGGTGTCACTCCAGATAAAAGGATTGTAGTTTATTGCAACAGATCACATCACCTGACGTGTTTCGGGAGCAACTCCCTTAATCATAGGCTTACAGGTTCAACAATGTAATTTCCTTAAATAGGTTGTAAAACAGTGACCTCTTCAGAAATGACATAAAATTACCATATCTGTTGGTATATTACTTACCCAATATATATATATATATATATATATATATATATATATATATATATATATACACACACACATTTGTGTGCAAATACCTAAATATAAATCAAATTAAATGATTTAAAACACACTAGCTATTTTTTAAGTAAATACAGAGGCTAATAACAGTCTTTCTGAAAAGAAAATATCACCCTCCTTGCCTGTTCATAGATCAGTGAAAATCTCTTCTAATATTTTCATTTTCAGAGATTTTCTCTACACAAAAACAAGTACATTAGAGGACATTATAGACAAATAGCAGGGGACCTTTTTACCCATAAAGTGGATCACCGTACCAGAGGCCACCCCTTTAGACTAGAAGAAAAGAACTTTCATTTGAAGCAACGTAGGTGGTTCTTCACAGTCAGGACAGTGAGGTTGTGGAATGCACTGCCGGGTGATGTTGTGATGGCTGATTCAGTTAATGCCTTTAAGAATGGCTTGGACAGACATAATATCAAAGGCTATTTTGATAATCAACTTTATAGTTAGTATAGATATGGGTATATATAATTTATGTGAAAGTATGGAGGGGTGTGTGTATGGATGATGGGTTTTCATTTGGAGGGGTTGAACTGGATGGTCTTTTTTTCAACCCAATTTAACTACGTAAAAACGGTTAAAAGCAGGAGTGCCTCAGTTTTATTCACAGATCACATTCAAGAATGTGTCATGAATAATTGCAACACAAGCAGCACCCAGCATAGTCTTATGATGGACAGATCATGTCAAACAAACGTACTGATGTATTTATTAGAAGGTCGGACAGCAGTGTTGCAGTAGATTTGGCCTTGGATTTTTGCCAAGGATTTTGATGCATTGCACATAAACATCTGCTTAACTAGGGTCTGGCTTGTGAAGAATTGTGTACAGGGGAGTAGGTATCAATAGTACATCGTCTAAACACACTGGGTTTCTAAATGTGTGACAAGAATCTGAATTTTCTCCACTTACTACAGTAAAATGAAAGTAAAATAAATTTACACTTAAAGTTTGTAGCAGTCGCTTGAGCATCTCCAAATGAATGATTTCTTGACAACAAATGTCCTTCCTTATATGGGAAAGACTTTCACTCTAGTCCTCTAGATGGTAATAAATAGATTTTTTTTCTTCCTTTTCTTTAATAAATCTCTAAAATTCAAGTGACTGATATTTATTGAATGGGCTAATTTACGAAATATTTCCATGTCTTTAAAAAACACAGGGATATTGATGATTTGCGCAACTGAAGTCTACTATAGATTGATTACAAGTAAAAGAGGCTAGAAACTCACTTCATTTTGCAGGGAGTCATTTGGAAAGCTATGGTTGGTATTAGTACTTTGAGTTCTCTCTGTACATTAGCAAGATAATGCTTCTAATCAAATATTCTGCTGATTGCTACCGAACTTGCATAGCAGAGCAATTCATTTTCCCTCTTAAAAGTGTTTGCTGTAATTAGGAATCAACTGTAGAACAGAAAGAAGAGCGCTTGCCTGCTGTATAAATGGCCTCATAGATACATTTTGAGAATGGAATAAAAACTCTATCCATGAATTCCACAGGCCATTATTTTGTATTTTGCTAACTTTTTTTATACATTTAAAAAAATGTTTTCTCATTTTTAAATCAGTTCTACCCTTTCTTCTGGTATGCTGTACAGATCTTATAGCAGGTTAAAGATGGATGTATCACAAATACAGTAAATCTGGTGTCTTGATTAATAAAATCTCCCTGCAATAATGTTTGAATAAAATATCTGCAGAAATTGTGCATCTCGTTTTATTAGCATAAATCAGTTTTTCAACATCATTTCAAAGAAAAAGTGCTTCCAAAACAGTGGACTAGCCTAGAGAAGTGCTCAGGGAAATGCAGTCTGAAAGAGCTTGCTTTTTGATATGCCATGGCTGTGGGTAAATTAGTGAGAACTGAAGTTAACTTACTTGCTGTACTATATATACACTATGATATATTGCTTTATAGCTGTTGTGGCACTAGTATATATATCTGCTAGGAGCAAGTAGGGCCCCTAACCAAATTCACCACACAATGGCATTGGTATACATTTTTCTGTCTTGTAGAAGGTGGACTACATATAACTTAGCTGTAGTGGAAAAAATTAAAAACTTAATGGTTTCTTATTTGTTGCACTAGACATATGTCAGCAACGGAGAGGAGCTAAAAGAAAAATTCCCAGTCCCCAAATACGCCTTCTGTATAATGAGCTGCTCCTTAGTTCAAAGCCTTAAGAGAGTTTCAACATAAAGGGGTTGTTCGTATTAAATTAACCATTAGTATGATGTAGAGAGGGATATTCTGAGACAATCTGCAGCTGGTTTTCATTTTTTATTATTTGTGTTTTTTTAGCTATTTGCTTTTTATTCAGCAATTTCAGCAATCTGGTTGCAGATAATTAAAACTATAAAAAATAAATAATGAAGACTAAAGACAAATTTACTTACAATTAGACATTCTATAACATACTAAAAGGTGAACCAACCCTTAAGGATGTGTTGATACATAGCATTATCTCCTTTTAAAGGAGCACTTGGGGGTTTTGAAATCAGTGAAAAAACAACTGATTTTCCATTAGTAAATCATAAAGGCAAAATTGTGGACTTTTTTAACGTACAAGAATATATAATACATTTCCAACACAATTCCTATTTAGGGCTCTTGTACACGGGCAGTTTTTGCTGCGCGCCGCTTTCTTCCGTTCAGCCACAGGGGAGCACAGGAGTAAACGCACTCAATTATTGTCAAGGGGGCTGTACTCAGACGCATGTAAGCACCGAATGCAGGTGGAATGCAACATGCTGAGTCCCACCTGCGTTTGGCGCTTACATGCGTTTGTGCGAGTACAGCCCCCTTGACAATAATTGAGTTTGTTTACTCCTGCGCTCCCCTGCTGCTGAACGGAAGAAATCGGAACGGAGGGGGGAGGGGCGCAGTAAAAAAACGCTGTGTTGAAGAGCCATTATTTTGTGTATAGAGTGGTATCATGCCCCTTTAAAGATACACTTCTGACTCTGCAGCAGCCTATTTGTTTGAACAGATGACTAACTACCATCAATCATCAGACCCGGCCAAACAAAGGCAAATTCACGATTTTCAAAAAATTCAAAAAGTGTAAACAAAATCCCTTTAAGATTACTCCTATAGTAGGCATATTTTGCAACTTCTCAGGATGGTGCCTCTACATGCAGAGTTTTGTTCGATGTATGCAGGTCAGTGACAATTTCAGCTTATGTTTAGACAGGATGCAAAGTTGTATTATGGAAAGTTAAAATGAGTTTTTTTTTTTTTTTAAATTCCTACAAATGGTATGCAAGATTTACTAGGCCCTTAACAGAAAAGAAGCAATGCCCAAACACGCTACTTTCACTTCCACAGAGTTGTGCTATCTGTTCAGTCTACTAATGAATCATGCACAAGTGCACCTGTTGAAGCTGGGAAACCCTAAAGCTACAGCCAGCCTGAACATGGTAGTAATTCCAGAGTTTGGGCTGGGTTAAGAAACAGAACAGGTTTGCTCCAAAACAATCCCCACACTGACAATTTTGTACTCAATTTGCAAAAACACCCACCCACAATTGTGTCAGTTTGACTGGGATAGGGGGTGAAATTTGCACCTAAAAATTGCTATATGCACACTGTGTAATGTTAATGCATGTCATATATATATATATATATATATATATATATATATATATATATATATATATATATATATATATATATATATATATATATATGCGCATCAGGTACATTCCTTTTTATAATCTTCATAAATTATTATTTTACCCTATAGGTAAAGCACATAACAGTTCCTATCAACCAGTGGGGACACAATCTGGAGTGTCACCCATGGGCAATTTACTGGCTATTTTCTCGCCATTCAGAAAACTTCTTTTACAGTCCCATCTTTCAGTTTGTTACCTGTTGCTTAGGAACTTGCACAAGGCTACAATTAAATTGTACGGTATTTGAACAAAGTCACACAAAGGACTACTTGGTCTAAAGTCCAGTGAATAAGCCACTATGAATTTGAGCTGTCTCGGTTTTGGGGATCTCTATGGACAGCTATTATTACTGCACCGATTTATGACTGCCATATGGGGTGCTTTAGAGATATCTATGGTGAATGTCTCAGCGCATTAGAGCAATAGGACAACTACTAGATTTTAAATTTACATACATGGAACAGTCAGTTACACTAAAGAGAAAACTTGCTGTCTGGACGGTAATAATGATTCTGATACCACCTCCAAAATTAAATATAGCACACTGGAAGGGGATCCAGAGCATTCTCAAAAATGATCTATTTTGAACAAGAAAACATTAACACAGAAAATTGTTATAACCAGCTGAGCAAAAGCACAATCCCTTTCTATAAAAGTCTATTGGGCTGATTTTGCAGTTTATAACAGCAAATAACCAGTTTTATTCTGAAAAGTCTACTCCACATTGAAAAGTAAAGACCTGTTTGTTTGGTACTGGTTACTGCAGTTGTGCAAGTTATGACCCATGTTGAAGTTTTTTTTGTAATTAAATAGATTATTAGCAAAACCTACCAATCAGAGAAAACAGTAAAATATGTAAAGAAAAAAGTTTGCATGAAAGCCTGTTATTGATGTATATCAATTTTAAACGTATGATATGTGATTTGATGGAAATGATAGATTATTATTGTCCAGCTATAAATTCAGAATGTCATGGGTAACATAGTATTAGGCATGAGCAACTGGTATGAAGTGCAGGCAACACCTGTGACTACCTGATGACAATCGAAAAAATGATTTTAATGTCGTTTACACGGGTAAATATAAAGCCATAACATATGGCAGACCGCATGCCACATAAGATCAGTATGATTCAGTTCAAATAATTTGACTTAAAAAATACAGAAACATTTTTGAGGAAGTGAGCAATTAGGGTTCCTATCTTTTCTGGGGAAAAAAAAAAGATTATTATTTCCTAATAACTTTGCATCAACGGTCATTTCAGCCTGCTTGGCTAATTAAATACCACCCAGGGTGCACTTATTAGTGGTTCCTAAAATTATAAGTGGAACTTTCAGTACTACAACAGCACACAAATCTGCAAGACTGGAAATTTGGGAGCACAAAACCATTGTCAGGCCACTGCAATTAGGGTTGCCACCTAGCCGGTACTTTACTGGCCTGGCCGGTAAAAATGATGCTTGATGCCAATGTTATTAATAGGAAAAAACGGCAAGAATATAGGAAGGCCAGTATTTTATTCCAGAAAAGGTGGCAACTCTAACTGCAATGGAAGTCTATGGGGTTGTTTTGGGTACTTTTAACAACACATTTTTTGGCTACTAAATGATCTTACCAGCCCGTTGTGATGTTACCATAATAGGTACAGTGTACACCCATAGTTTAACTTAAGGGAAACATGAATTATTGATTAACAAATCCATAATTGTTTGTATTATATATGAATAAGAACCATTGTTTTCTCCAGCTCTGTATAAACAACCCCCTGTCTTTCTCCAGGTGCAATCTGAGTATTGAGATTAGAGATAAAGATGAATCAGTTATACATGTAAGAGGTGGGTTAAAAAGTGAAACCACTTTCGATTTAAGAATAGCAGGTCAACTCCATGAAACTTAAATAAAAGTGGGCAGGAAGAAAATGGGACAATGGCTGAATGAGGCATATATATTTGACAGAGCACCCGTTAAAAGCAGAGGTGATGTAAGTAAATGTGAAGTGTCACATATGTGAATGTGAAACCATGCACTCATTGACTCGTGTAATCTCCGCTCCTTATTTATTTTTTTGCCAATCACGGTGCAGCCCACTTCAATAAAACAGGAAAGGGTGGGCCCAACATGTATAACAACGGCCAATAATGTCGCGAATAGCTATGACGTCATAAGCACCTCCCACCAATGCTCTCTCCCCCCGCCTCCATCTCGGGCGCCTCAGCCCCATACAAAAGCAAGATGTCCGCCATCTTCGGAGGCTGCGACCCGTCTACTCCCGCCGAAACCACCCCCTGCACCCCGCCCGCCGCGGCCTGTAAGGCTCCCGGGTCCGCCCTGTCGGTTTCCTCCGTTCTAGGGAGCGTTCCCACGGGCTCTTGTTACAGGTGCGGCCGGAGGCGACTAAAGGGCCTAGCTTTTTCCCACATACAAACCGCCACGGAGTCGGGGTAGTCACTGAAATGTGTTTACCTTGATGCAGTATGGTGGCTCGTCATATGTAACCAGCATATACCTGTCGCCCCTACTAGCAGGATCCCGGGCACGCAGCTGCGGGGACACAAACACAAGGGAAGGCAGGGGTGAATACACAGTCATACAATAACATTAATCAGCCAAAAATAAAAGAAACCCATCAGCCCTCCCCCGCGCTGGGAGACACCAACAATTGCTGTTACCTTCATAAATATCTCTACCGCGCCTTTGGCAATATCCAGATAGGTGGTACCCAAGTAAGTGCGCTGGTTCATAGAGGCGGACGTGTCTATCAGGAAAAGTAAGATAGGCATTTTCAGCGCATACTATAGGCGGAAACCCGATGGATCCGCCTGGACTATACTGGCGCTGCGGTGGTTTATTGTGCCCACACTCTGGGATATCCTGCTGTCTATATGGAGTTTGTTTGGTGGGACGGTGAAATTGGACCCCTGTCTCAGTAGAGGGAAGATATAGTGTGTGGGTCCCCGGCCCCCAAGAACGGGCTACCCCCGTACAGCTCACTTGAGCTCTGAGTCTCTGTACCGTGTTCACTGATAGATAACTTCTCTTCCTAACCTCTACCAGCGCACCATGTGACCGCCCCGCCGCCCTATTGGCTGGCAACCCCCAGTCGAAATTAGCATATTCATGATTCTCTTTGCCTAAACCCGACCAGCGCAGCATGTGATCGCTCTGCTCAGCTATTGGTTCCATGCGACGTCCAGGCTTTGCATATTAATAAGAGAAGGCGTGCTTGACCATTTATTTATTTATTTTAGCTCCGCGTGGAGTGTAGGGAGATGTAGTTCAGACTGCATGGCCGCCATTTTTTTATCTGACCTCTTGCGGTGCTGGGTAATCTGCAGTGATCTGATTAATGTGTGAAACCGTCTCTTACCGGAAGGTTATTCCACTTCTTGCCGCTGTTGGTCTAGTTAATAAGAAAGGGGCGAGCAGCTGCCGCTGTATGGTTACCCTTTCACTAGAATTCAATGGGGCAGCAACATACTTTCCTTACTTTAGCCTGCCCCACGGGTGCTTTGCTTTGGGACTCTTACTACTGAACCTGTTTCCTGTGAGCTGTCAACCATACCTCATAACATCACGTGGCGCCCTGCATACAATTTCCTTTGTCCCTTCTTTATTTGGGCAAGTTCAGGGCCATTGTAGGTGGCTAATTCTTGTCTGACACCTAGGGTTGCCACCTTTTCTGGAAAAAAATACCGGCCTTGCTATATTCTTGCTATTTTTTCCTATCAATAACATTGGCATTAAGCATCAGTTTTACCGGCCAGGCCGGTAAAATATCGGCCAGGTGGCAACCCTAATGGCAGCAAGAATATGTTTGGCAGTGTAGACTCGTGAATGGCCACATTAAAATATAATTACACGTTAGTGCACATTTAATTGAAACAATGACAAAATCCACATATAGTGTATATATATATATATATATACACGTTGGATTTATGTACACAATAAAAGGCATTTGAGTTTTTTCACAAAATGGAGTGCGGGTCTTCTCAATAATCCTATATGCAATACTTTGGCCCCTGCACCCGAATTCGGCTGAAAATATCAGTGTGGTTGCTACAAATTATATATATATATATATAAGGCAATGTATGGCTGGTGCACACGGTAAAAGGAATCCCATGCCTGTGTGCAGGTTTCAAAACAATAATAATATTAATAGTTAGAAAAACAAACCGCACCAACCAGGACTTAGTATAAGGAAAAAATTCCAAAGTTTATTAATAAACTTTTGGAATTTTTTCCTTATACTAAGTCCTGGTTGGTGCGGTTTGTTTTTCTAACTATATATATATATATATATATATATAGTATCACAATAGCCTTTGATATTGTCTGTCCAAGAAATCATCCAAGCCACTCTTAAAGGAATTGTTCAGTGTAAAAATAAAAACTGGGTAAATAGATAGGCTGTGCAAAATAAAAAATGTTTCTAATATAGTTAGTTAGGCAAATATTTATGTATAAAGGCTGGAGTGACTGGAAGTCTAACATAATAGCCAGAACACTACTTCCTGCTTTTCAGTTCTCTTGGTTAACACTTGGTTACTGTTGTTACCAGGCAGTAACCAATCAGTGACTTGAGGGGGGGCCACCTGGGTCATATCTGTTGTTTTTGAATCTGAGCTGAATGCTGAGGATCAATTACAAACTCACTGAACAGAAATGTACCATGTGCCCCCCCTACAAGTCACTGACTAGCTCAGAGTTATAGAGCTAAAAAGCAGGAAGTAGTGTTCTGGCTAGTATGTTACACATTGAGTCACTCCAGCCTTTATACATTACATTTTTGTCCCACTAACTATATTAGAAACATTTTTTATTTTGCACAGCCTATCCATTTACACAGTTTTTATTTTGACACTGAACTGTTCCTTTAAAGGCATTAACTGAATCAGCCATCACAACATCGCCCGGCAGTGCATTCCACAACCTCACTGTCCTGACTATGAAGAACCCCCTACGTTGCTTTAAATTAAATTTCTTTTCCGCTAGTCTGAAGGGGTGGCCTTTGGTGCGGTGATCAAATGTGTAATTTTGGGAGCCCACACACTAACAAAATCAAGGCTGAGCATCTCCACTCCAGATTACAATTTTGGTCTGTGTCAAAGTTCATCTGCAGCCAGAGTTTTCAGGCTTCCAGTGTAGACCTAATGTCCTTGGAACTTCCAATAGTTCAAAAGACTGTGGCTATATTACGGTGGTGCTCTATCCAGAAACCTTGCTGCTTTACTTGGTTCCCCTGTTGCATATGCTGAAAGAAGTAGGATGGTACACACATGTATCAATTGTGCTAAAACATAGGTGCTTTATTTAGATCTCAAACACAATGTTTCGGAGGTACAACCTCCTTTAACTTTATCATGAGAACACTTGATAAAGGAGGATGTACCTCCGAAACATTGTGTTTGAGATCTAAATAAAGCACCTATGTTTTAGCACAAATGCTACAAGTGTGTGCCATCCTACTTCTTTCAGCATATGCTAATGTCCTAGGAGCAATTCCACCTAGGGAACTACTGCAAGGACAGTTCTGCCTGACCTTCTATGAGTTTCCTCTGGTTTTTGTAATAAACAATAACTTAAACAATCTTTCTAGTATGCATCCTGTTTTGTCTTGGAAACCCTGCCAATACTTAGGCTGCAGGCACATTCTCAGTTCAAGTATCACACCCTTCTGTTCAAGCATTCAGTTCTTTTAAATTAGCCTTTTAGAGTTTTATATTAGTCCTGACAAGGTTCCACACTACTATCCTAGAAAACTGAATTCTAGAAGTGCTATATTGCTGCAATGGTTTATGAAGGGGAATAGTTCAGTATGAAATGCATTAACACAGGCAGGACCGCCATCAGAAATCACAGGGCCCCATACAACAAAATTTCCTGGGCCCCCTGGGCTGCGACCTCCGCAAGCCCCACCTACAGGTCCACCCTCCCCACCCCACAGGTCCGCCACCCTCCACACAGTAAAAAAACAAAAAAAATTATTGGTGGCTAGGGTTCCCATTTGTTAATAAAAAATAAAAAGATATTGGTGGTCAGGGCCCCCCATAAAAAAACATTTGTGGCCAGAGCCCCCCATTAAAAAATATTGGTGGCTCGGACCACACATGAGAAAAAAAAATTGGTGGCCATGGCCCCCCACGTTATAAGAAAATTGGTCCATGTCCATGCCTTCCCGAAGTCAGCAGCTCTCAGAAAGATGGGGGGCCTGGCTAATCAAGTAAGTGCGGCGTGGCCAGGCCCCCCTTACCCTTGGGGCCCCCTACAACTCTCCCCCCTGTCTCCCCCTGATGGCGGCCCTGAACACAGGCCTGGCTAATGGACCCCTTCCTGGGGCACAGCAGACCATTTACTCTCATGAAAACAATGTATTATTTATTATTGACAACACAATAAAATAATCTCATTGGCTGTGAGACAATGCAAACTTTTGGTTTAGTTAATGTGCTCTTTTTCTTCAGTTTGCACTGTTTCCTGCTGAACCATATTTGAAATGTATGTCAGTATTTGCTCTTGGCTTGTTGGATGCAACCTCATCTTTCTGTGTTTTATTTTGTAGTTGATACATGTATCTGCAGAGCTCATTAAACAAGGTGGAGAATAAGCAGACAGTCTGAATCAGCATTGGATCCTGTGTAGTGTGCATAACTCACCAGTGCTTTTCTATTTGAACCCACCCTTGCAGTACTGGATATAAAATCATATGGTGACAGTGGGAAAGAACTTTATCCGCTTAAAAGATTTGTCACGTTAAAAGCTAACATGATAGCTGGGAATGTTTCAGTTGTTATGGGTTCTTCCTGCTTTTGCAGTTTTTTCCTAGGAGATGCATTTTTTATAAATACTGCATAATGTAGTGTAATGGATAAAACTGGACAAAGCACATAGTACTACTCCCAGATGCTTATAAAAAACTTTTTCGAAGTCCTGTAAAATATTAATAAATAAGTATTGAACACGTCAACAGTATTCTCTGTAAATATATTTCTAATGGGGCTCAGGGCCGGAACTAGGGGTAGGCAGAGTAGGCACGTGCCTAGGGCGCAAAGCTGGGGGGGGGTGCCAGGCACGTACCTGCTCTGTCGCCTACCCCATGTCTGGTCCTGTCTCTCCCCGGCCGCTGCTGTAATTTTAGTGCATAAATGCGCTGCTGTACATGTCCGCATGAGCATAGTGTCCGTCTCTCCCCGGCTGCTGCTTGAATTCCTGTGAGTAAATGCTCTTCTGCGCATGTGCGCACGAGCACAGTTTTGCGCATGCACGCTCGGGTGCAGTTTTGCGCGGAACGAGCTGTCAGCCGGCGCCGTGGCCGGCCAGGTTGCCTAGGGCTCCTGGCTGGGTTGGCCCGGCTCTGATGGGGCTATTGACATGAAAAGAAGTCAAAACAAATAAATCCATAAATTAAGTTTTGCGTAATAAAGTGGAATGACACAGGGAATAAGTATTGAACACACTTACTGAAATGTATTTAATACTTAGTAGAAAAGCCTTTGTTGGTAATGACAGCTTCACGAGGCCTCCTGTATGGAGAAACTACATGCATGCATTGCTCAGGTGTGATTTTGGTCCATTCTTCCACACAAACTGTCTTCAAATCTTGAAGCCTCTTCTATGAACTCTGATCTTCAGTTCTTATCATAGATTTTCACTGTTGGTAAGGTGATTTTGGGGTGATGTGCAGTGCCATTTCTCCAAAAATGTAGAAGACAGCAACGTTAAGGAATATATATATTTAGAAAGCCTTTTTTAGCTTCTCATGGCTTTGATCTAAAAATATGCCATTTCTCCTCCAGACATGGTGTGTACACAATGACATTGAAAAAGTTAAATTTTGGTCTCATCTGACCAGACTATATTCTCTTAGAATTTCATTGGCTTGTCCAAATGTTGTGCAGCAAACTTTAAACAAGCTTAAAAATTTTTCTTCAGCAGTGGAGTCTTGCGCGGTGTCCGTGCATAGAGGCCATGTCGGTTGAGTGCATTACTTATTGTTTTCTTTGAAACAACTGCACCTGCTAATTCAAGGTCTTTCTGAAGATCTCTGTGTGTCATCCTTGGCTCTTGGACAACTCTTCTGATTATTATTTTGACTCCTCTGTCAGAAATCTTGTGAGGAGCACCTGGTCGTGGCTGGTTTAGGGTGAAATGATGTTCTTTCCACTTCTGGATTATGGCCCCAGCAGTGCTCGCTGGAACATTTAAAAGATTAGAAATACATCTGTAACCAATGCCATCAGTATGTATAAGTATAAGGTTGTGAATGTCTTGAGAGAGCTCTTTGCTTTTACACATAATGAGATGCTCCTTGTGTGATAACTTGGTAATGAGAAACCTTTTTATAGGCTATCAATTAGGACTAAACCATTGATAATAATTTGCACTGATAGGGTGTGGGTTGCTTTCTAAATACTGACAGATTACAGCAGGTTTCTTGGCTTTCCATGCCTTTTTGCACCTCCTTTTCTGCATGTGTTCAATACTTATTCCCTGTGTCATTCCACTTTATTGCGCATAACTTAATCTATGGATTTGTTATTTGTTTTGATTGCTATGTGTGGATTGCTTGGGTTGTTACCGACATTTGGTGTAAATTTCATGTCAATAGCCCCATTAGAAATCTATTTGTGTTCAAAACTTTCATTGCTCTATAGGCAGATTCCCTAAAGGGTGAAGTGACTAACACTAGCGAAAATTCACCAATTTTCGATCTGGCGAACAGACATAACGCCGCAAATTCAGTAAGATATGGATTTTACTGAATGTTACCTCTTGCGCCAGACTTTCCTTCGCCACCTCAGACCAAGCGAAGTGCAATGGAGTGCATAGGACTTCATCAATTTTTTGTTGAAAATTTTTCTAAGTCCCAAAAAACACTAGCGTCTTTTCCTTTTTTCAGGGTGATAGGCTGCAAAAGACCGTAACATTTTTTTTGGGTACATGGGTTCCCCCCTACATTTCCTAACATGTGGCACATAAACTATACACTGGACTCATGTGTAGGGAAATATAACAACTTTATTTTATTAAGGTTCCCTGGCCTTGTGTAATGTAATGTATTTGCTGCAACATATGCGTCCATTCAACTTTCACTTCCCACCGTATGCAAGTTAGCGAAGTAACGCTAGCGAAACTTTGCCAGCGTTCGGCGCCCTGGACGCAACTTTGCATTTTAGGGAATTAGCATTCTGGCGAAGTGTTGCGAAGTGGGCGAATCGATCGCTAGCGAATTTGTGCTGCTTAGGGAATTTGCCCTATAGTGTCACAGAAATATTTAATGAAACACTGTGGAGGTAAGGAGACCAAGACATGCATGATAGTACTTAAACCACTGTTTTAGATGAAAAATGCATACATACTTTATGAACTTCCAAGAATAAATATAAATGATTTTTTTTTTTTTTACACAAACATACCAAATTCCACAAATCAACCATGATAACTCGTACAAGTAATTTCCCAACACTGTAATGAAACCCTACTATTACCCTGTTCCATTGTGAAGGGTAATGGATTTTGGAACTTGAAGTCCCTCAACTTTCTAGAGAGTCGTGCACCAGCCACTATGGAAAGCAGAGGGAACAAGGTAAAGGTGGCTATAAGTGGGCAGATTTAAGATGCCAATTCCGGTCCTTTAGTCCAATTCGGCAGTTTATCTGCCAGTGTATGGAGCCCTCTGATGGGCCTCCCAGACCAATATCTGGCCAGTCGAGCAGGTTTGATTTTCCTGCCGGATCAAGGACTGCATTGGCTAGTTGAAGTGACCCTTGTACAGTCGGCTGGTATGCCTGTCATTGTAATCCGATTGTTTGGTCATAGGGCTAAACGATCGCATTAGCCAGGCCTGGATTTAAAAACCGGCCACCCCTAGGCTGGCTACGGTCATTGCCCCCTCTTCACAGTCCACATCCCCGTTTCCCGTCTGATTCTACCTCCTCATCGTTGTCTGCGTCTCTCTCCCCTTCCTGTGCATGCACTTATATGCGCATGTACAAATCTTGAACAGTCAGGTCCGAAGCAGCGCTGGAGATTGGCATGGTCTCCAGTGCTTGGAACAAATCCTAATGCAGCTGGCCAGCATGCCACCCCTGAAATTCTGCCGCCCTAAGCCTGTGTGGCCATGCCACAAATCCATGCCTGGGATTAGCCTGATATATTTTGGTGGGCATATCAGGGGAAAGATCCATTCGTTTGGCGACCTTGCCGTATCTTATAGTGTAGGGCCCTACAACCCTTATCTTGGATGGGCAAGTGGTGCCTGTTAACAGATATACAATAGGCTATCATGGGTTAATTTTAATATGTTGAATCTTGTATGTGTGTGTTGAAAGAAATACATTTAAAATGATCTCTTGATGTCCAGATAGGGTTAATGCACATGTTCTACATAAACCAAATTGAATGATCTTATGTAAAAAGGGGGGAATATATTCTCTTTAATAACAATAATAATAAAAAGAATACTATTGGGATTGATTTGGGATTAAAATAATTCTGTTAAAACATTTGTTTAGCT
This sequence comes from Xenopus laevis, assembly GCF_017654675.1. Taxonomy (NCBI): domain Eukaryota; kingdom Metazoa; phylum Chordata; class Amphibia; order Anura; family Pipidae; genus Xenopus; species Xenopus laevis. The sequence goes on along the minus strand of NC_054385.1, from coordinate 60,676,327 downwards.
CCTAATGACATTGTCTTATTTTAAGTGGACTGGGTCTGTGATTCTTATTGGTACTTGGGTGTTCACTGCTGCTTTCAAGTACCATTTATTAAAGTATATAGATAAATAACCACAGGACACTCCAATTTCACAGAACAAAATAAGTGTAATTTATTTCATGGCAATAAAAGTGTACCAGTGTGGTTTAAAACCCATTATACAAAGGTTCATTCGAGAGGAGCACAGATAGAGAAAACAGGCCTAAAAATGCATGGGTCATTGTTTCTTGAGACCTGGTAAATCTGAAAGCATCCAATTTCTATTGTTACTGCCTGGTAAAATGTACACATTAGAATGTGTCAGTTAGTAGGAAAATTAAGTATAAATGTACATATTCGATTGTACATTCAGATTTCTACCTTTATTTGAAAGGGTACTAATATTTTTATCAAAATGTTATGAAACGTATCTAAGCTATATTGTGTATTAGTTATTCATTATTGATTATTTTAAAATGTCATTATTATAAAGAATAATACCACACTATAGTATCAATATAGCACAACCTGTACAATGACTATACAAGAAACATTCAAATTCATAATATGTTGTTGCTGTCATGAACCAAGTTTCATTGAAAAAGAGATCACTTATTCTAGTTCAGTTCATAAAGAGTGCTACATACTTGAACTTTATAAAATATGCAAAATGCCTTACTCATTACCTTGATGTTACAAAAACATTACCACTTGTTGCTAGGTCCAGTAAAACAAGTTTGTCAGCATGTATTCTGCCATTATCCTCCCAGTTGTTCATGGTTACAACTGAGATATAATTATACTAATATATGGTACCCTTTTATGAAAGTCTACAGTAACCTTTATAAACGTGTCTTTACAAATACTTTTGTTCCTAAATAAAATGAAAGAGGAACTTACCTACCCTGCTAACACACACACACCAGCTGCATCACTTTTTATTTTAGGGTATTGGTACTCACACTATTGATCAAGCTTCATCGAGCTATTAAATTGAGATCTACTGACTCAAGTTTTACATTGCAATGGCAAATGGAACTTTTTGAATTACAATACAAATATGATGCATTAAAAAAACACCAGTTTCTCAAGCAAATGTTTTACAACATGCTTGACAATGGTCTTATTGAGCTTTGTGTTGAATTTCTGGGATCTGCTACCCTGTCAGGGCCTAGCAGTTCTTGTCCAGGTTCGGTCAGGACCAATTGACAGGAAAAGTACAATACGCAGTCCAGGCAAAAGGGTCAGGGCAGGTTAGAACAATTGGTCAGCACTTAACAGTATTTAGACAAAGAGGTGCTTGTGCAGAGTTGTCCACTCCAACTGGTTGAATATATTGATAGCAAAACACAGCACCATAATCTTGTTGAATAATAAAAGCCTTTATTGGAACAAACACAACTCGTAAACAAAACAAATGTATTAACAGAATTATTTTAATCCCAAATCAATCCCAATAGTATTCTTTTTTCAAATCTCGAACAAACACGAGTTGTGTTTGTTCGAGATTTGAGCCAGGAATCCAATAAAGGCTTTTATTATTCAACAAGATTATGGTGCTGTGATTTTGCTATCAAAAGGGTCAGGGCAGGCAGCAAGTCTATGTAGTCAGAAACAAGCAGAATGAACCAAGAATCCCTCAAATTAATAATTATGGCACACCCGTGAACTCACTGAATACTTATATTCAGGCATTGAACCCCAGTCTCTGGCGTGAATTTCTTTAGAATTTTTGCTCTGAAACGTGGGGTGATGAGATGACATAACACACCGTCTTGACATTACTGCCATGGGTGCCACCATCCAAACTGGAGCACTCCTTACCTACTCATTAACTCAATCTCTACTAATATATCACAAGTTCCCATTTGGGCACCCCTGTCTTAGGACCACCGTTTTAAGAGGCACATTCATAATTCCTTTCCACTTTACTTAGTTTCCTCTAGTTACTTTCATGCTCTGACTACTGCAGTATTTTTAGGTAGAACTGAGGTGGCAAAATAAAAAAAAATGCTCTTGCATACTTGCAGCCATTTCCCATCTCAAGAATATGAAATGAGACTTGTGCTGTTAGGTGAGAAGCTCTCAGCTATGCTCATGTAAGCATTCTCAAAAAATCCCCAGCTGACATTCCCTGCATCTGCCATAGGTACTGCATTTACTGCTCTGAAAGGAAAGCAGTTGCAGCACAGTCAGAAATGCATCTGTAATAAATGTCAGTAAGAGATGGGGCTTATTGTATGGGGCAGGGCTACCATCAGTAAGGCCATTGGCACCTTGGTTGGCGGGCCCTGCCATTAAGTAAAATGGAGCCCCAATAGAAAAAAAAACGACTGTCCATGTACGACCACACCGTTTATAATTACCTGTCACTCCTCAGTTATGCCAAACCCTGCCCACTGCCCATTCTGCACAAACCATGAGCTTTTCACGACCCATAAATTACACTTTTCCATCTCAGGGCTACCCTCTTCTATGACAACAGTGCCCCCTGAACTCCCCTGGTGGCCACACTGGTCTAGGGACATCATGCTGCAGAGCAGTCAAAAATGCAACAGGCCTTCTTAATTCTGTAACTATAATAAAGCCAATAAGAGATGGAGCATATCTATGGCAGGCTTGCCATCAGTAATCATGCAACTCGGTTAGCAGGGCTCACCCCCCAGGGGTCCCAATTACTAACCCACTGGCCCTCTGTTTGGTGAGCACTGCCTTCAAGTAAAATTGTGACCCAAAGAAAAAAAAGGTCTTTTCATGCATGACCATGCCCTTGAGATGCCCCGACCATTCCTCAGTTATACCAAAACCCCGCCCACAATAAACATTCTACACAATCCATGACCATTTCGTGAATCTTGCTTTTCTATCTCTGGGCCCCCCTCCACCATGGCGTTGCTTACTACAGTACCTTCTGTACCCCTATGATGACAGCCGAATGAAAGATGCATCAGGCTGCAGCACACTGAAAAATGCACCAGGCCCCCTTAGTTCTGTAACTGTCATAACAGGCAATAAGAGGTTTGGCTTATTGCCTGGGGACAGGGTTTCACACCACTAAATGCACACTAGGAAGCAATAATTATGGGGTATGCCACTGCTGTAATCAGCTCTTACAAAATTCAGCATAGCTTTTTCAGCATGGTTTATCAGCTACAGCTGAAAGATAAGTGATAAAAAGTAACAATAACAATACATGTGTAGCCTTACAAAATATTTGTTTTTTTTAGATGGGGTCGGTTATTTAAAAGCTGCAAAGAGTCAGAAGAAGAAGGCAAATAATTTAAAAATTGTAAAAAACAAAACAAAAAACAAGGCCAATTGAAAAGTTGCTCATAATGAAATATTTTATAACACCCCTTTAATAACTGAAGCTTCTAACTACAATAACATTTGTAATCAAACGGAGGTGCATAATAGGTTATAAACTCATTTTTGTGTCCCCTGAGAAAAAAGAAGATTATAAACACTGTATCTATGCCCAGAAAAGCATAGTCAGCATTGTTAAGCATTTACACAAGTGCACAGCAACATTACAGTGAGTGTTGCATAGGAACTTCCTGTGATGAAAGAATTTTATATACATCAGTTTATAGAAAATAACAGTGATATATAGAATCATAGGCTAGAATAAATTCTGTGATCCCTTATTGTGTCTCATGTAAATTCTGTTGCCATCTGTGAAGAAATCTGGAGTTTAACTAAGAAAAGTTCTTATCCAACTGAATGTAGTCTAGTCTAGTATTATGTCAACTTTTCAGTCAGCTAGGCAACACACACCCACACACTCCTTATGAGAAGCAGCCTTCATTAAAATTGTTACTATGTGGTAAGCACAATAAATATTTATAATAGAAAACAATTTATTCCTGCACAGCCACCTAAATGTGAGGCATCAGTGGTCAGATCGTTCAACCAGGCGTAAACTAATTGATATATGAAAAATACCCAACATAGCCTATGCGGTCATACTTATGGACTAATCTAATGCTCCCACTCCCCAGACTAATTAGCCAGGAATTATCTGTAGCTTGATGAGTATCAAATACTTCCTCTGACTTTTCATATTGAGACAATTAACCTGGGACTATACATTACTTGATGCTTAATAATGCCAAGACCTTAAACACTGATTAGCACCAAAGTGTGGCCTGATACCAGGCCGGTCCTTGGTTTGGGGCTACATTTTGTTAGAAACTTGTTTCATAGATTGGTGATCCATGGTGATATGTGCTTGTGAGTGTTTTAGGAAACGACTGAAATTTTAAGAATTTATGCTGTTGGTTTGTATTGGTGAAAAACAGTTTTAGATACTAATGCACGTTTCCCTACCTCTTTGGCTTGGGGTTTGTCCATATGGACCAACACAAAGAATTCTGCTAGTATAGGTATGAGACCTTTTATGCAGAATGCTTGGGACTTAGGCTTTTCCAGATAAGGGAACTTTCCGGAATGTGGATCTCTATACCTTAGGTCTACTTAAAAATTATTTAAATATTAAATAAGTGCAAGCTACTATTTTATTATTACAGTGGAAAAGGAAATCATTTTTAAAAATCTGAGCTATTTAATTATAATGGAGTCTACGGGAGATGGCCTCTGGAGCTTTGTGGAGAAAGGGTTTCCAGATAACGGCTCCCATACCTGTATTGTATAGATCGTGTGGTTTTAAATATGAAAGCCAAATGAAAGGCAAAGAGCAAGCTAAAACATTACATAATCATTATTTTGCATACCTAAAGATTAAAGTAATTGCCCAACCCTACCACTCCTCTAATATTGTCAAACTATCCTGGCTGCTAAGGGGCCTACAATAAGGTGGCAGAAATGTCAGTATTTTTCCTTGGATGGTTGGAGGATATATTTGAAAAAAGAAAAAATCAGAAACTCGTGCTCTTGTGAGCATCTAGCAGTTAGATAGCAGCTATTTGTTGTTGACCTTTTACCTGCTGAGGGAAGTGGGCAGGAGCTAAGCTGCTGATATTGATGTGAAGGTCATTATTGGAGCTGAATTTTTTTTGAGAGCTGAAACAATAATTAGTTGCTGTAGTGTCAGTCTATACCGTGCTCCCAAAGTAAAGTCCAAGTAAACTGCACCTCAGTTACCTTAATCATGCCTTAGAGTGCCACGCAAGACATTTCTGAGCTGCTTCCATGAGGAAATATTTAAGAGAAGCTGCCTTAGAAGATATATTAGGGCTCTTGCAAGTTGCAAGTGAAACATGTGCAACAAAGGACACACAACTGAATTTTGTTTAAACTGAATGAGGCAGAATGGTATCAGGTGGTCTTCACATCCGACCAATGTTCCCTCTAATTCCTTCTTGGTTAAGTGCACAAAAGAATTACTTTGTATGCTCATTTTAAACTTGTTTGCATTTTTAAAAATTGTGTGCTCAAAAACTTTTGTGTGTTCACACCACCATTTGCTGTGTGCGCTGGCCTCAAAATCTGTTTGCGCACACAGCTTAGAGTGAACATCGCTTCTGGAATCAAAATGATGTGTGCCTCTCATAATATAGGCACAAGTATGCTGCATCTATTGACACAGACCACTGTGGGAAGCCTTTTGCTCCAGAGTTACATTTCTTTCTTAGTTACAGATATAGAGCTTCATGTGTCCTCAATGGCTTGGAATGGGAATAAAAAGCTATATGTATTTAACAAATAACAATAATGCATCTCATTAACTACCAGCAACATTGGTCACATAGTAGTATAAATGCAATCATATATGACCTCCTTTTCTTATATTAACCCTACTGTCCATCTAAAGGGTTATATAGCAGGCCAATGATCCCTTTCCTATTTTCTAACGTTATTTTATAGATTCTAGGCCCTCTAGAAGGTCCTGTTGCAGAAACTTCTGGTAGACTCCACCAAGCCCTACAGTATAGGTTGCTGCCCTCTTGTGGATAGGTTCTAACCGCAATTAATTTATGAGTTGACTAGAAAGCCTTAGCCTAGCAGTTCTGCTTTCGGGTGCACAGTTTGCACATTTGGGACAAGTTGGTGGAATATCACAATGTAAGCAGGACTGATTATGTTTGGTTTGCTTACTCAGTGGACAAGCGGGTAAAAATCAATACTAATGGCTTCAATAAACTTTGCTTTATTGTATGAATCTGGAAAAGCTGTCTTCGTGGTGCCCTGTTTTTAACAGGCAACTGCTGTGAGATAAAATCATGCTTCTGTTGTCAATTCTGCTCCACTGCTATAATCACTGAGATAGGTTGCGTAATATGAAATAAGAAAAGAAGGTTGTATCTGATTGCATTTATACTACTGTGGGACAAATATTGCTGGTAAAATATATTCTTACTAGAGCCCCAGACAAAGAGAAACATTATAGTTATTTGTTAATACCTATAGCTTTTCACTTTACAGCCTAAGTTTTTCATCTTTTGCCGTTAGTTCCTGCCTTCAACTAGCAAGAGATGAATAAATAGGAGACATTAGAGGTAATTAGAGTACTTTTCAAGATACTGGAGTTCTAAAGAACACAAGAGTGCACCTCTTAGATCTCATCTAATAAACACTTGTTCCCAGGGGAATGCTGCACCCACCTTTGAAAGCTGCACTCTGCTCCTCACAACAGATTGAAAATCCAACACAAGGAGCAGACAGCAGCACCAGGAGGTGCCAACAGCCCTGTCATAGGGCAAGCAGTAAGAAAAAGGGTCCCATTGTGGCCTGCATCTCCTGCCACTCCCTGACTTGCTTTTTTCACTTTGCACACTGTCTCAGAGGTCCTAAATGACCCCTGTTGTGAAGAAATACTGTTGCATGCCAAGGCACACTAATCAAAGAGCATCTCTCCACATTAGAATACTTACCCCTGTATCTAGTATATATGCTTCTGAATCCTGGAGCTAAAAGATGTGCAGGTTCTAAAACTCCAGATAATTCAGTGAAAGACATTTGTTTTTTTTGCTAGTTCAAAGTTGTTCTTTGCTTTTGTTTAACTACAACTGTCAGCATTGTTCATACCACTAGTTCCATTGCACTGACTACAAAGATAAAACATATATTTGAAGTGCATAGTGAACCATTTCTCTCTAGATACAGTATATCTATATTTGCAATTTTGTACTGCTAATGCTTTTCCCTGAACTCACCACAATGCATGTAAAGATGTTTGTAATTTCCTGTGACTTCCTCTGAATCAACAGCATGAATAGACACGTTTATACAAATATAATACTTTGTTTTAATTTGTTTGTTTTAGTTTCAGTTGGATAGTTTATATCCTGTTGCACATGTACTGGTCACCCATCTTTCTTTAAGCAGCAATCCTCTACACTTTTCTCAGTAACCTATAATTTTACTATCCTACCTAAAGCTTATTTATTTACAGTAGAACCACAGGGCCACATAATGGTGTGAAATGTGGAAAAACTTAAAATCAGTGTATGTAAAATTGAAGTTTCGCTGAATTTGTTAAGGTAAGAAAGCTAAGAGGCTTATCTACTAATATTCAGATTTCTTTTTTTTTCACAAATCAAATTTCTTTTCAAAACAATTGTGGTTATTTCTATAAAACTCAAAAAAAATTGAGATTTAAAAAGTGTACCACGACAAACTAATACAAAACTTCGCCAAGTAAAAGCAGTTGAGGTCCTATAGAAGTCAATTAGAACTGTGCTGACCCTATTGGACCTTTTCAGACTTTAACAGATTGTCTTATGTTTTAGTGAATGGTTCGGTGTTTTTCATTTGTGTATATTTGGATCTGTTAATAAATTACATGGCATTTGTGGTTGTAGAATAAATGAGTTTATCCTTGGTTTTAAAATCCTCTTAAACCACTAAATTGAGAATGTTGATAAATGGGCTTCTAAGAGAGGAAAACATCCTTTTAATGACAATGGTTGATTTTAGCACTTTTGTAAATGGCCATAGATGTAAAGATTTTTAAAAGATCTTTTCGTTATCGTGAGACCACGTTTATCTCGAACCGATCATTTAAATGTACGATTTGTCTTTCAACTATTTCAAGCGATATTGGCAGAAAAACTGAGGGTTGCACTGGGACTGATTAAATTTTTTTTAACCTGGCTGATCAATTTTCTGACAGATGTCGGACTAAAAATCATAAGATGCACGATCGTTCAATTCCCACTAACCTCACGATAATTTGACGGATTGGTCGGATTGCACTGAAATCAAATGTTCACCAACGAAAGAGCTTTGCGTCTATGGGGACCGTGTGATTTTTAGCATCTCAAGAAGTTTTCCTGTTTGCCATTGCTTTAAAGCAGTAGTTTTTGGACATCTTATACAAGCCTCAAGGACCAATATTTCGTCATGGGCACCAATTACATTCACAAATAGGTGGAAATTTTATTACAGTAAAACCCAAGAAAGAAAGAATGCTGCTTAACTGCATTGAACCACAAATAAATAACATAATTTCCGTGGAAATTTAGTTTGCCTGGTCCTCAGAAAAAATGTCAAATGGGGGTTCTAATAAATATTATCTACGAATAAAATAATCATTTTGGGGGTTATTTACTAAACTCCAAAACCAAAAATCATGAAAAATTCATGATTTTTTTTAAACAAAAAAATCACAAATTTTTCTGAATTTATTAAACCCCCAAGGATGGAGTCTGAAAATCCGGCATCTCAGACCAGGTTGCATATAAGTCAATGGGAGAAGTCCCAATGATTTTTTGATGTGCGCTGGGTTTCGTGAAATACCCCGAAGTTTTCCGAAAAAAACCGTGAAAATCTGCTTTTTTTTTCCCCGCAAAGCTAATTTTCAGGAAAATGTAATAATAAATAAGAGTAAAAAACCCGAGTGGATTTGATCGGAGTTTGTAGCAGAATAAATAACCCCCTATATGTTTATAAATAAAACATTTCAAATTATTAGTTTGGTATTGTTTCAGCATACAGTATATCTTATTGGTCATTTAGCACTATAGAGGAATGAGGCAAATATCTTACCACTGAGAAAGGATATAAAATAGTACAAACCCCTCAGCTTCTTTGTCCCTCACAGCCAGAGAGCCATGCAAAAGGGATACTTAACAAGCTGCAACTGTGACTGACTAACTGCTAGGGGCCGATTCATCAAGGGTCGAATATCGAGGGTTAATTAACCCTCGATATTCGACTAGGAATTGAAATCCTTCGACTTCGATATTCGAAGTCGAAGGATTTAGCGCAAATGCTACGATTGTACGATCGAAGGATTATTCCTTCGATCGAACGATTAAATCCTTCTAATCGAACGATTCGAAGGATTTTAATCCAACGATCGAAGGAATATCCTTCGATCAAAAAAACTTAGGCAAGCCTATGGGGACCTTCCCCATAGGCTAACATTGACTTCGGTAGCTTTTATCTGCCGAACTAGGGGGTCGAAGTTTTTTTTAAAGAGACAGTACTTCGACTATCGAATGGTCGAATAGTCGAACAATTTTTAGTTCGAATCCTTCGATTCGAAGTCGTAGTCGAAGGTAGAAGTAACCCATTCGATGGTCGAAGTAGCCCAAAAAACACTTCCAAATTCGAAGTTTTTTTATTTCGAATCCTTCACTCGAATTTAGTGAATCGGCCCCCTAGTGTTTTTTCTGAATTGCTCGCAGTACCTTTTGTAGCGCTACTTGAATTAACACCCTTGCTGCTTCAATACTTTTCACCATTGCACAACACACTCTTCCATATAAGAACACTGTGCATTTCAGCATGTGTTCATTCCATGCAGTGTAATTTCCATGCATTCTGATGACAATAAAATTACATTGCTATAGCCTAGAAATGTAGAAATGAGCTTTTGTGTCCTGAAAGGACCAGAACATCGCTCAGAGCAAATCAAACTATATTTAAACTGACACAGTTCAAAGAAAAAAACATGTTATTTTAACTCCTTCAAAATTTTAGTAAAAGAGGGCAGACTGACGTGTGTGCAGCTACTGGTGTCGTGCTGGCATATATACAAAGGGTTTAATTGTATAGGCCAGTGGCTCGTGAGCAACTTGTAGCTCACCAACCCTTTGGATGTTGCTCCCAGTGGCCTGAAAGCAGCTGCTTATTTTTCAATTCCTGGCTTTGAGGCAACTTTTGGTTGCATAAAAACCAGGTATACTGCCAAACACAGCCTCCTGTAGGCTGCCAATCCACACAGGACTACCAAATAGCCAATGATATCCTCTTTTTGGCACCCACAGGGACTTTCTCATGCCTGTTTTGCCCACAAACTCTTTTTACATTTGAATATGGCCCATGGGTAAAGAAGGTTGGAGACCCTCTGGTATAGGCAGTGGAGAACTATGCATATACACCAATTTTATCCTACAGAACATATTTCAGAAGCTCTTGTTTAAGTATGAGTTTTGGTTTTTTATTTTAGTTATTTTTTTTTACTAGGCCTAAAATGCATGTAAAGGAGTCTCCACTCTAGCACTGCTACAATTATAATCCAACAAAGTCCACTGGAGGGCTAAATATGTGAAATCAAGAGAAAATGTATTTAAAGGGATACTGTCATGGGAAAAAACATTTTTTTCAAAATTAATCAGTTAATTGTGCTGCTCCAGCAGAATTCTGCACTGAAATCCATTTCTCAAAAGCGCAAACAGATTTTTTTATATTCAATTTCGAAATCTGACATGGGGCTAGACATGTTTTCAATTTCCAAGCTGCCCCAAGTCATGTGATGGGCAGGTTGATAGTTGATGCGGTCCTACAATCTATTGGCACCTATTTCCTTCATATAATTCTATAGTTTGGCCCTAGGGCTGAACGTTCTGATTAACCCGATATCGCCCTGCTGTTGGTGTTCATATCAGGGAAAGATCCTCACCAAACGAGCGGATCTTATTGTATATGTCCACCTTAAAACCCACACACAATACCTAGTCATGTGACATAACACACTAGCTCCATCTGCTGCTCTGGTGCTAATATTACCTTCTCACTTAAAATTCAATGAACACTATCAAGCAGGTCAACCCAAAAAAAGGCACCTGGACTTTAGTAGATTACATGGCAAACCTATCCCACTGTAGACTAGGAAGAGAACATAATGCCTTGTAGTTGCTTTGTTGTTTAATGACACTGTCACTATGAACAATAACATGAGTGTACTAATGGGACCGAGACTTGTTTGGTGTAATGTAAATTGCCATTATGTACCTGGACAAACACACACAGAAAAAAACATATATTCACCTTGAAACTGAATGTGGGTATCTGGTACAAAGTGATTGTGATATTCAAAGACAAGAAGCAACCAAGATAAATGCTTTTTTTTCAATGATTTTGAATTGATGTTTTTTGCAATCTAAACTAGATTTCACTGATTTGATTAAACAGATAGTAACTTGAATGACATCCTGGAACAGGACAGGGCCTAACTAGAGAGCTATGAACTGCTAACTTTGTGTAATGCTATACACTGTATTTCCATCACGCTGTGCTCTCACTATACTTATTGTCCTCTTTCTTGATATTAAGTTTAAATTCCAATAGATGAATTTGCCAGCAATTAGTTATTCTTTCCAGTCAATGCAAGGTAATAAGAAAGCCAACGGTGCAATACTATTTATTGAATGAAAAATAAAAGAAAGAGCCGCACTTACAACAGTCCAGTTGAAAGGCTATGTAAAGCTATTGCAGATCCAGATCCCCAAACTATTTGAGAGTTCCCCCAGTATACACAAGTGTCACTGTCACCCCTTTCTCTGGTGCTTTCTTTGTTGCATTCTTTCTGAGTCTCCAGATCGACCACTCAACATGTTTCACGTGTCAGCTTTTCACACAATTTAATAAATTGATAGCTTAAAAGGGGATGTTCATCCAATAACTAGCACCAAGCCCAGGAATTTTACAACATATGTTTCATTTTAAATCAAGCTGGGGTTTTGGCATTAAAACTTCTTTAATCCTAGGCCTTAGGAAAACTGTCTTTCTATGAAGGGGATGAACTATGGCTGGCATCTGTTGTAGAATTTTTGCCTTGCAAATGTGGCTGTTGAGCAGGAGCACAATCATAAAATAATGCCCATGTTGTATTCTCAGGTCATAGTCGAATATTTTGTATTAAAAATTACTTGTGTTTTTTGGGCCAGATTCTAGTTTCAAAATGACACATGTGGCCAGAGATGCAATACAAACACTGCATTTTCTGAATCCAGAGTCTGCAAAGCAAAAAACAGAGAAATCATGGCTGTAGACTAGGTTCTTGGGCACTATCCAATAATGTTATGCAAATAACACAATGAAATACATTGGAACTATAATCCCCTATGTCCCCTAGCACCCATAAGAGTGACATCTGTAGTCCAGTGGCCAGTATAAGTGGAGTTACACACAGGAAAATAAAGTATGCTTCACATTGTGGTTACATCTGCCATCCACTGCCATAAAAGCAGACAGAACAGAGGCTGAAGGAACATGAGTGGTAAATTCTCCTTTTAAAAATTGTAATCCCACACAGCATTAGCCTGCGCTTTAACATATTAGTTAATTTATAGTTTAAATAAATGTTTATTGAATTTGAAGAACATAAGTTACTTTTGCTTTACTTTTACTTGAGAGGTGATCCACCTGTCTCCTCAAGTATTTTCCATAGGCACTGTGTTTCCCACACATCTGTGTAGGAAGAGGTAGTTAGTGGTGCTTTGACTGGCACTGCTTTTTGTCAAAGAGAATGAAATGTCATAGCCTAAGGCAGTGATCCCCAACCAGTAGCTCGTGAGTAACATGTTGCTCTCCAACCTCTTGTATGTTGCTCCCAGTGGCCTCAAAGCAGATGATTATTTTTGAATTCCAGGCTTGGAAGCAAGTTTTGGTTGTATAAAACCAGGTGTACTGCCAAACAGAGCCTCAATGTAGGTTGACAATCCACATAGGGGACACCCCAAGAACATTTTTCATGCTAGTGTTGCTCCCCTACTCCTTTTACTTCTGAATGTTGCTCATGGGTTCAAAAGGTTGGGGATCCCTGGCCTAAGGGCATTGGCACATGGAAAGGTTTGTGTTTTATTTACAGATTGTCTGGTATCTTGAAGGAGAACTAAATCTTAACAACAGACGTAGGGCAGAAATGTTGTACATTATGTTTTAGGGTTCTGTACCAGTCCAAGGCAACCACAGAAGTGAAGATCTATGCCTCAAAAGATGCCCCCAGTAACTGCTAGATTATTAATAAAGAGCAGCTCTGAAACCACTGCAATTAGCATCAGAATTTAGTTCTCTGCTCTTTAGCACCTGCTACTATGACAGATGAACCTCATTTTCTGCTGATAATTTGCAATGACTCCTAAGTGTAATGTGGTGTTTATACTGTAGGTGTCACTGTGTCTAAGAGTTATACTGTGTACATTATACTTTCTATATTCTATAGAGTTGAAGCTACTGTTGAAGTGTAATGGCCGCATGAACCTACTAATAAAGCACTGTTATACACTACTCATCCTCGGCTACCAAAACACAGCATATTGGCAACGCAATGTCTCTTCTACCTCTGCAGCAGCCTGCAGCTTTTCTCCTAAACCCTGGTGAGCCTACCATACCTTTTACTGCTTGGATCCGTATATTTGAAAATGACATTATTGCTGCTGACCAAGGGGAGATTTATATGGGGTGCCATTTGTCCCAAATCCATTCTGTATACAAAATTATCCCTAGCACAGAGAATGAATGTCTCTCATGGTATAAAAGTATTTGTGACCATATACAAAGATAAAAAATATACAAATTACTTTTTTCTATTAAAGAATGAGAACAAAATCTGGTTAGTGCACATAAAGATGTCATTATATTACAAACCCCATTCTGTACATTTTAACTATCAATCTGTCTCACAAATGTAGAAAATCCATGTAACAGACGCACTTATGTGTAGTTACTTACAGAATGAATTATGTAAAAGAAAAAAGTTGGAAAGAATATATAATAGTGTAACTAACTAGTGCATGCAAAGCTTGATTTGAATGACAAAATAGATATTTGTGACAGAAAGCAAGATTTTATAGTACAGGATTCATTCTTTGAAAAATGAAAGCTCAGTTTCACAAAACATATAAAATATCCATTCTATGAAGCAATACTGTCAGTCACATTCCTGAACCAATAAGAACAAAGCTTATTGCCATATAACAAACAAGATGAAAAGTTGTCACCTCTACTCCACATGGCTGCATCATCCCTAAAGGTGGCCATAGATGCAGAGATACGCTTGTTTGGCAATGTCACCAAATGAGCGGATCTCTCCCCGATATGCCCACATTGAAGTGGGCGATATCGGGCTGATAAATTGTGGGCCCTAGGGCCTAAGGATCGGATCAGAATGCATTAGAAATGGGTGGTCGGATCGTGGGACCACATACCAACGGGATTTTTTACCCTGCCCGATCAAGATCTGTCCCTAATTAGTGTTGGGCAAATCTGTGCTGCAAAATTTGCAAAACAGCGAAAAACTCGCAAAACACAATGGGAGTCAAAATAATTTTGACGTGTGTCAATTTTGACCGAGCTACAATTTTTATATGTGCAACTATTTGGTCTAAATTCATTAAAGTCAATGGGCGTCCGATAATTTTGATGCTCAACAATTAATTTTTGACGAGGCAGATTTTTTTGCCGGCAAATTTATTCACTTGCCGCGAAATGCTGTAATTTGCAGCGGATTCGAGTCTGGCGGATTTATTCGCCCATCTATCCCTAATCACCAAGGCTATACATTGTACTACATAGACTTTAGGGGTCATTTATGACCACAGTTGCCATGTTTCTTTAACCACAATGCAGAATGCAGGTGAGATGTCACACAATTGCATCCAATGCATTACAATTTGCACAATTATATTTGTGCTCTGACACTAATCAGACCCAATTGCTCATAAGACCCCTGTTATAAATAAATGTAAAGCACTGTGCAGCTTGTTGCTTCTATATAGATAAATTATGATCCCCTAAACTTGACCCTGCTTAAATAACCCCTTTTGTTAGCACAGTACTCAGGAGTGGCTGCTCATAAGACCTACACATCATACTATACATCCCACATCTCTGGCTAAACCTATTATGTAGTAGTTGAACTATAGTTAAGTTATTAAGAGACTGCTTAAAGCTAACTGGTGCAAGATTACAGCTAGGAGGAGACATTAGAGCCTAACAATCATATACAAAACTTATAACTGACTCTGAGAGTTTGTCAGACATCATTGAAGGGAAATTAGACCTATTATAATGATGAGTTAGGCCGCAAGATGATGTGTGATAAACTGGCTGGTAGTGGATTAAATTATTCTGCTGTGTTAGTTTACGCAAAGCAGCCAGACAAGGACAGTAACTTCTGGACTCAGTGGTGTAACTAGATATTACAGGGCCCACAGCAAATTATTTTTCAGGCCCCCAAAAAACTTGTTTTACCAATATTTAGTGAAACTGTATAAGAAATAGGGCCTCATGGGGCCTCTATACCCACTGGGCCCCCTGCAGCTGCAGGGTCTACCTCCTCTGTAGTTACACCCCTGCTTCTGGTACATTTATTACAACATGGCAGGTTATTGCTCTCCATTTAGACAGGAAGAGGGAAACAGGAACAGGAGTGAATCATAAGACAATGGCAAAACAGCAGGAATGCCCTTAATCAAAATACACACACAATCATATACACAAGCCATATCAGCTAAAATTATCATATTTATGTTTTGCATACTTTTCTTTCTCTACACTCATTATAAGTGCAGCATTATATTTCTCAGCCATTTGTAAGAACTTCCAATTATGAACCTGTAGTGTTTAACAGCAGCCCTTTTAAGAAATGTTTGTTCATGTTTATTACTATACAGCACAGGGAACATAAGAGGGTGCCCTCTATAGCAGGCCAGATAGGGATGATGCAGCCATGTGGAGCAATAAGCTTTGTTCTTATTGGTTCAGGAATGTGACAGAATGGATATACAATCTGTTTTGTGAAACTGAGCTTTAATTTTGTGGAAAGAATGAATCCTGTACTGTACTGTAAAATCTTGCTTTCTGTCACAAATATCTATTTTGTCATTCAAATCTAGCTTGACATGCACTAGTTAGTTACACAATTATATATTATGTCCAAGTTTTTTTATATAATTGTGTGAAGCTACTGTTTGTGCCATACTCTGCCTTCCCTGTGCTGCCTGTAGAACATAAGCCTGGTATTTGTTCTGGGGATTTGTTAGTTTATTTGAAAATTAAGGTTAGGGCCCCTAAGGTGTTTAAAGGAGAACCAACCCCCTTATTCATAAAAAACCCTACCCCTACACCCCATAGCCCCCCCCCAGCCTAGGTGTAAACGCCAGTAATTGCCCCTAAGTCTTACCTCTCTTTTAAGATTCAGCAGTTGTTTCTCCTTGCTGCATCATTATGCTATTAATTTGTTTCTGTGTTGCAAAACTAAACACAATAAATAAAATAACATCCTGCAGCTAATGAATTGTAGTATCACATTTGTTGTTTCGGTGAGGGCTGGGAAGTTGGTTTTAATGGCAGTGGCCGACGGCCACCAGCAATTATTCAAGTGGCACAAATCTCCCGAAAATGCGTCTCTATTGGAAATAACTTAAATCGCTGGCGGTAAAACCAACGTATTGCGAAGTTGCCTGAAGTTTCCTCCAGAGACAACTTTGGACGACTATCACAATTATTTCCAATGGAGATGCATTTTTGGGAGATTTGTCGGTCAGAGTCGTGCATAAATAATCACGCGCGAAAAATCTCCCATCAGGCCACTGCCCTAACTGGAATATATCGCCATCTGTTGATCTCAGATAGGACCTCTTTGTTTCCCTGAAACTGGGTGGGTCTAGTATTGCAATGCATTACATGCCAATGGCCCTTGGATCTGAGTTTGCTCAGTCAGCTCAATGATTGAAGCACAAGCGAGAAGCCAAGGCATAATTATTATTACCCTGTCCCAGACAGATTGCAGTAGAGCTCTGTAAACATGATCACATGACTAGCCACGTGGAGATGGGGCAGAGGTGGAAGGGGAGGAGGGATGTGCAAGCGACACACAGAGGGCTGGATAAAGGTAATATGATAGTGGGCAGGGATTAAGCTGTGAATGCAGTGAACAAACAGCACAAACAGATGGAATGGCAGTTTAACCAGTTGTTTGCTGGTGAAAGGAGGAATTGAAGCCATATTCAGTGGAGATCTACGATTTTGCATTGCTATAGCTTATACATTTGTCAGAATCACACAAACCATTATTTGAAGAGTTCGTCCGTATTTTACACAAGAAAAATAGATACGCTTATGTGGTGACTTCTCTTGTGAGAATGGCTCTCTGATTCAATTTGTATTCTATAACTCTTGTTTAAGTTAATGTAAGGCCCCTGTTTTTTATAAATTAATTTAAAGCTCTATGCAATTTGCTGGTGGAATGCTAAATAAACAATGTGATCATGGCAGAACATATGAGTCACTCGAATGGTGGTTTAGAAATGGCCCCTGCGTTTCGGGTTGCCACCTTTTCTTGAAAAAAATACCGGCCTTCCTACATATTTATCTTTTTTCCCTATTAATAACATTGGGATCAACCATCATTTTTACAGGCCAGGCCAGTAAAATACTGGCCAGGTGGCAACCCTACCTGCGTTCCACCAAAGAATAAATTTCTTACTAGCTTGCTTTTAAGTGCGCCGGTGAATAAATAAACAGATTTTGACTAATTTTTGGTATGTTGGAACCAAAGGAAAACTCTTGTAACAACAAATTAGCTGCCTTATATGGTGTTGGCAGCCTTTGGAGGCTATGGGCAAAAGGACGATTGGAAGGACTGACCAGGCCAGATTTACATAGCAGGCACCCCTAGGCCCACTGTTGTTCATCACCCCTCCCTTTCATTCGCTAAAATTTAAATCATTGGGACTGGAGCAATGGGGATTGGTGCACGAAGATTTAAAAAACGGTCATATCTCCTGCACATCCCCAGTGTTTCTGATCGGTTGTGGTTGGGCATCATGTTGCCCCCTAAAATCCTGCCACCCTAGGCCCGAGCCTTGGTGGCGTTTCCACAAATTCAGCCCTTAATTCTTCTTGCAGTCCATTGCAGGATGAAAACTAGAACAAGATACTCAAATATGTTTATATTACATGCAAGGCTTCTTTAACCCTGCTTTTATGTCCAGAATTCTTTGCACATTCTAAATTGATGTGTTCCAAACTTTGTGTAATTAGAATGCCCTAATGTGGCTACTATGACCCAGTTAACCTTGTCCACTGTTGCAGCAGATTCACCAGTGTTAAAGTTTCCCCTTAGACCTTATGTGTATGACCAGATTATGTGGAAACAATATTTTTCAAAACTTTTTCATTTTTTTAAATTGCCTATTTTCCATTTCTTCTAGTGTGCCTTCCTCTGAATCTGACATTTCACAGGGAAATTTCAATAAAACCTGTAGTAAAGTCACTGTTGTTCAGCACGGCTCTCTGCAACTCTTGCTGTTGTTCTGCCTAATGGGTGCCATGTTATATGCGTGTGTGAGTATTGCTGCTGACTCTGATGAGTCAATATATGATCCTGGTCCTGTCTGTAGTCGTATCTGGAGTCCTCTTGTTGCTTATGGATACTGATCCAAGTATAGGGGTTTAACCTGTAATCAGGATTTGGGAGTTGAAAAGAGGCCACCCTTTGACCTAGGGGAAGAACTCTGAAATAAGGTAGCCATAGACGTAACAATTACGATCTCTCCTATGACCAACAGAATTCTACCTGTATCTGAAGATTCAGCAGTAGACAGTGGCCGGTAGTGGGGTGCCTTTTTTCCGACCTGCCTGAACGACGAGCCAACCGATATCCAAGTCTTCTGTTGATATAGGCTGCTTGTCTTCCGCCATACATGTGCTGAATATCATATGCAACAAAGTTTCGTACAACAATATCTGTGTGTCTATGGCCATCTTTACTGGTAAAGACTCCATTCTCGCAGTATTCCCTGCTGTTGCCAGTGTGCTCTCAGGTGTGAAGGAGAGCCCCATGGTCCCCAGGCAGCCGAGTGAGGTGGCCAGCATTAAGTATTATGTCCATTGGGAGCGATATCATTTCCATTTGTGACATTAATGAAATCTGTCATTTGCTAACACTTTTGTAGCATTTTTAGATAGGGTTGGCACCTTTTCTGGAAAAAAATACTGGCCTTCTTATATTGTTATCTTTTATCCCTATTAATAACACTGGCATCAAGCATCATTTTTATCAGCCATGTTGAAAAAATACAGGCCATGTGGCAACCCTATCCATAAGGCAGGTGGAGAGTCATCTGTTACTAATGGCAACTATATCATTTTCATTGGTGACAGTGTATAAAAGCAACTTTAAAATTATTATATTTCAATGCCATTTATTAGTAAAAGTAAATTCCAAAGGATTCAGCCTGGGGACAGTGCCGGCACACAATGTGCATGGTTATGTCTACAATTGGTAGAAGGGGTATGGGATTCCAATGCCTCCTTGAACTGACAGGGCATAAGTATATTCCTGTTCAGCTACTTCCTCCCCAATTCCTTAGATGATACCCTGTCCATACCTCCCAACTGTCCCATTTTGTGCGAGACAGTCCCGAATTTGACAGCTCAACCCGCAGTCCCGGGTTTGTTACTGAAATGTCCTGACTTTCTCTTTGATCTCTCCTGCACTGAACAGCCAGAAAATGATACAAAGTTTCTAGAACTCAATTAAATAAGAGGCCTTTGGCATAGAGCTTAGAATATTCAGTACCTGCACTTAGATACATTTGTAATAATGTAAGGTAAGCAAAGATACAATTGTAACTCTTTAAGATAAGCAAGTCTCTTGGGGAAACTCTGATCCTTCCATAGTCTGTAGTCCTGTTTTCAGCCTATGGAAGGATCGTGCCTCCCCCTGCCTAGCGTGACTGAAACAACTGAAGAAGATCCATTAGCAGTGTCGGCTTTATGAAGGTTTGTGGGCTAGGGGTGGCATGTGGATGTAAATATTTAGCATGCAACACCTCTTTGATACGGACGCTTTATTCCGATTTTTATAGGAATGTGTCAGTATCGATTCAAAAGGCAATTAGTAAAACTGTAATAACATATAAAACCTGGCCATAAAACCCCCAGAAGTGTGTTAAAACTTTCCATAACCTGCCAAATTTTGTAAAATGGAAGTGGTATTTTGGGGTGTGTGGCCATAAAATGTCAAGAAAACTTTTCCTGCACTCCACTCATCAAATCTATCTTTCCTCTGGACTTCTGCAACTCCAAGCGCATAGGCTACCGTAGCTGAGCTCCAAGAAGAATCACAGGTTTGTTATGATCTGACATTGAATGTACGTTATCATTTTAAGTACCTTTGTTATGCCTAGCCCCACCCCCGAACTTCCTGCCCCATAGCAGCCCATTCCTTGCAAACATACACAACCCGGTTCTAACTGGCTGGTTCCACACTCAGCTCTTATGGCGGTTATTGGAGTTTATTATTGCTGCGATGTATAGACCTTGCATGGGCTCTACACCCGGTGGGACGTGTATGAGCTGCTGTATATATTCTGTTCGACCTGTTACAGTCTGTGTGAGGAATATAGTGGCAGGGCTGTACCATGCGGCGACAGTATTCTCTGTGTATATGATTCATACACTGGGGGAGCTATATGTGCTTTGCTGGTGGGTAAAGTGTAGATTAATAGGCTGATATATATGAGCTGTGGCCCCAGGGGAGCAGTGTACCTAAGAAACCCAACAGTATCTGTCCCACACAGAGGAGGCGGTGGCAATAGCAGCAGCAACAGCCTGAGCTCAGCATCCGCAGCAGGAGCTGTGACGTCAGCGCTGTGTGCTCTGGGGCGGCTCTGCGGCCAGACGCTGCTTCTGACAAAGGGACTGTGTAAAGCGGAGGGGCTCGGAGCAGACAGCAGAGGTAGGGACACCGGGAACGGGCACGGGAAGGAGGGAGGGCACTGCGTATAACACCCATGGGCTACCGTCTCATCATTCCATTCTTCTGCCTTTCCCCAGGCTACAGGCGAGAGAACATAAGCAGTAATGTAGATCCATACAAACATACACCAATCAGGGTACATGTAAATAAACACGTCATATACGGGCTACAGAATAGTCATATACACTGTCAGTGTAGCCTTAGCCTTCATAATCATAACATAATCAGCCGGGCACTTCATGAATGGCACAACACATGCAGCCACATTACTATATGAACAGCTGGCAGTGATCAGCTTGGCTACCATAGAGACAGCAGCCATAGACCACCAGCTGGGGGCTATTATAGCCACACTGAGGGCTATTGCACATGACATTGTGCTCTCATTATTAATTATATTGGATATTTAACATGACAACATATTCTCCAGAACTATGAGTAGGACTATTTTCCTTAAATGTAGATTGGCAGTATATAATCTGATAGGTGTTATTGTGTAATACTGTGGGAATAGACACTGAAAAACAGCTTTGTTGTGGGGCCCAGCGACTTCTGGCTGGACAAAAATATATGTTTTAATAGGCGTGTGTACATCGAGAGGCAGACAGCTAAATAATATACATTGTTTATTCATGAACTACAAAAGCACCCAACTGAGGATGTAGTATCTCTAAAAATATATCACATTTGCTAGTTCTAAATGAGCCATTCATACAGACAGCAGTACCCTTGTGAATCAGCATGATCTCCTTACCATGTAGCAGCTGTTACCCTCGGAGTGAAGGTGGAATGCAGTGGGTCATATCAAGTATGTGGTGTGTGTTTTGTCAGCACAGAGCCAGCTCTGTAACGTGACTGGCGGATTCAGAAACTATCCTATCAATGCTTATTATGGATATATTCATTTACTCCAGCACACTTAACGTGTCCCAAAGAACAGCCTAACCTGTAGGGTCACATGAAAATATTATTAGAAACTAGCAGTGAGCTTTCTACCACAAAATACTCCTGCCCATTTACATATAATATATATATATATGTATGTATGCATATGAGGTCTTTTTTTTTTTTTGGTGGTAGGTTAATGATTTGGGACAGTTTAAAGGAGTCTGCTGTGGTGCTGTGCCTGTCTGTGTTTCAGAGAAGTACTTTGAACCACTGTGTGCAGGATTAATTAATATTTGCCTTGTGGCAGAAGTGTTTCACAATTAAGAAACCTTCCTGCAGTTTGAGAGGAGTTTATTTTTCATGGTGCCATATTTTCTCCACTAACCTTTCATAAGGGCAAGCACAGACAGAGCATAGGCTCTGCTGCTCTCAGGCTGCATATTTTCTGCACAAAGTAAGCAGTCTGAGAGCAGCAGAGCCTATACTCCATCTGCCCTTGCCTTAACTTTGTGACATGAGTTTCTTAAGGTGGCCATAGATGTAACTCGCAGGAAAGATGGTTTATTTTCAGTACAGACACGTAGAGCTGAATCGTTCGATATACAGGTAGAAACAATAGAATTCTACCTCGATCTGACGATTCACTAACAGTGGGTGATGTTCACCGAGTCAAAAATTTCCACCTAGCCCAATCAACGAGCCAACCGATAGCCAAGTCTTCTGCTGATATCAGCTCGTTTCCCGCCTTATACACACCGAGTATCGTACAAAGATTTGTTTCATACGATATCAGTGCGTCTATGGACACATTTATTGTGACGTCTTATCTTCTTGTTGTGTCTTCCCAGATATTATGTTTTTTCTTTGCGGGTTGGCACACTTCGGTAGTTTTCTTTCCTTCCCAGATTTTACGTTTTCCTGGATTTTAGATTTTTGGTGGTCCTGGGAAATAGTAAAAGTAGGGCTTCACTGTATATCACTACAGTTAGCATTGCCATTCATATTGACAGGGGTGAAAACTTTTTCCAGCAATAGTTATCTCACCCTCAATGGGGTATCCTATTTGCCTTGGTTCAATAGGTAATCACGTGCCCCCTTGGGGGGGGGGCAGGAAGAGGGGGATTATGGGGCATGATGTGGTCTGCTGTGTCAGGCACAGAGGGAAATGTATCATTAAAGGCTAGTATATAAATGGAAGTGGAGAAACAGCCAATTGGGGCAGATCTGGACCATAACTTTGTATTTTTCCCTGGAGCGGATGGGTGCGGACCAGCTCCCATTGACTGTTTCTCCATCTGAGTTAAGAAATGTAGGTGTCAAAACTACTTAGTGGGACATTAGTCTAAAAGAAGTGTAATATAGTGTGGTTTCCAACACTCCAGCCCAGAGTCACACTAGCCAACCGGGATATGGGTGTTGCAGGGCCCTTCTGTACCCATTCCGACACTGCCTCAGGCCTTAATTATATGGATTGCAATTGACAGAGCGCTTGGCTTTTTATTTATATAATTATTATATTTTGAATTGAGGCTATTGCTTGGTACAGAAGGACAAAAGACACAGATTGCAAATCTGTATGGGGATTTGCTTTTACATAAATTGTATGTTTGCTGTTGTGGTTGCAAAATTCTCACAGTCTTTATTCCATGCTGTGTCGTCATGCAATTTATTTGTTTCTGTCTTGCAAAATAATAGCACAGTAAATAAAATAACATCCTGCTAATAAATATGGTTAGTCTTGTTTTAAATGTATTTGTTTGAGTGAGGGATGGGAATACCTTAGGGATTCCAGCTGGAAAAGGATTTGAGTTGAAGTTTGTTTTTAACTGGAATATATCAGCATCTGTTTTCCCTTTGTTCTCTCATCTGAGATAGGACCTCTTTGTTTCCCTGAACCTGGGCGGGCCCCATCTTGCAGTATCTGTCCATGGGCCCGGGATGTGACGTCAAGCTGTGTTTGTGGCCCATCCAGCTCAGTGATTGGAGCACACGGGAAAAGTCAAGCCATAATTATTATCACCCTGTCCCGGACAGATTGCAGTAGAGCTCTGTAAACATGATCACATGACTAGCCACGTGGAGATGGGGCAGAGGTGGAAGGGGAGGAGGGATGTGCGAGCGACACACAGAGGGCTGGAAAATGAGACGTTTTAGTTGCAGGGAGCAAGCGATCCAAAACAGCAATGCTGAGAATAGGCACAAACAGATTGGATGGCAGTTTAACTAATTCATTGCTGGGAACAAGAGGACTCTAAACTGTTTTCAGTCAAGTGCTAAATACAATTTTACATTGCACATTTGTCAGAATTACATTACTGTTTTTGCAGAGTTCTTCCATATTTTCCAGCACAGCAACATTAAAGCTTCTGACTTAACCAGACCGGGGTGCACAATTGTTCCGGGTGCAGGTAGGACGGGATGTTAATGCCAGATTAGGGGCTCATTCTCAGGGGCATGTTTACTAACATTGGAGATAAATATATGGAGAGATTTCTGGAGATGTTGCCCATGGCAACCAATCAGCAATTAGATTTAAACGGCCACCTATAACTTAGAGAACAAAAGAAAAGATCTGATTGGTTGCTATGGGCAACATCTCCAGAAATCTCTCCATATATTTATCTCCAATGTTAGTAAACATGCCCCACAGTTTTAATAATTCAACAGGCCTGTTTTCAGACCTGACTGCCATTAGCCTTAGAGTGTGGTTATGTTATGGATAGTTAGGTATGTTTTTATGTATATAAGACATGCATTCCAGTTCAGTTTGCCGAAGCACAAGACAAGTGGTCTGAATGAGAAACTGGAAGATGAATAGGAAAGGCCTGAACAGAAACATAAAGTGCTAAAAAGTATTAATAACAATCAATTGTTGCCTCAGAGCAATAGTGGTTTTTGGATGCCAGAATAAGGAAGAAAGTAATTTGTTTAAAACAATACAAAATATACACCAATACAAAGTGGATAAAATTGGAAATTCTATTCTATACATACTGAGTTAAAGGAACAGTAACACCAAAAAAGTGTTTTAAAGTAATGAAGATATCATGTACTGTACTGCACTGGTAAAACTGTTCTGTTTGCTTCAGAAACACTATGTCACGGCCGGCACCCAATACCAGAACAAGTGCCAAGGACCCTGGTCTCGGCTTCACGAGTAGTGTGACCACCGTTGGGCTTCGGGAGGAGCTCTCAGCTTACTTGGGTGCCACCTGGCCTTAACGAGGGGTACAAGGCGAGATGTTCTGGCTGGCAAAGGGGCATGGCTGTTAAAGAGTCTTTTGGGCCGAAGGTCACCAAGGTCACCAAAAGGATTAGGCAGGCGGATGGTCAGACAGGCTGGGTCGAGGCAGGCGGATATCAAGGATCGTCAGACAGGCTATGGGTCAAAACCGGGTATCAATCAGAAGGATGGGATCAGGCAAAGAGAGTGGTCAAAGTTCAGGCTGGGTCAGGATTCAGAGTTCAGAGTAGTCAGGTTACAGGCAGGGTCAAACAAGGGTAATCAAGATAATCAGAATTGGATCAGACGCACAAGGCTCAGAAACCACTAGAAACAGAGTTGTATCACGGGCAACCATTGCTATGCTGGGCAGCTGTTTATAGTTTGAAATTCGCGCCTTTGCGCGCTGGCGTCAATACGCCAGCGCCCCTGCTGTGTAACCTGAGCCTTTTCTCCTTTGAAGGGCTGCCCCCATTGCTACACAGCAACTTATTTATATAAACAATAGTAGTGTTTCTGAAGCAAACAGATCAGTTTTACTAGTGCAGGGAAACATATATTTTTATTACTTTACGGGTTGTCGCGCTTCGTTTTCTAAAGTCGCCCGAAGTTGCCTTACAAGGAAACTTCGGGCAACTTTGGAATTCCGAAGCGATACGTATGCCATTTTGAAGGCAGGCATTTTGGGGAGATTAGTCGCCCGCAGTAGAGAAGACTTGTCACTGGGCGACTAATATCCCCATCTGCCACCACCCTAAAACACTTTTATTTTTTGATGTTACTGCTCCTTTAACTTAAAGGAGTTGTTCACCTATAAATAGATTTTTTAGTATGATGTGGTTTTTGTGGTATTTAGCTTTTTATGTAGCAGCTCTACAGTTTGTGATTTCAGAAATCTGATTGCTAGGGTCCAAATTACCCTAGCAATGATGCATTGGTTTGAATAAGGGACTGGAATTGCTTAGAATTAGCCATTTTATAACATACTAGAAATAAGGTGAACCATCCTTGGCTGAACTACTATCCATGGTGAACTACCCTTTTAGGCCCTACTTATAAAGAGTTCATATTTGTCATGTATAGAGCCCACTATTGTTTCATTATTTTCATATTACCATTGCATTTGTTTAATGGAAATACTGACAGGTAAAGGTTTAGTTATTTTCTTCTTGTTTTTTTTTGTCCAAGTTTCTATAAAGAATTTACTAGCTCAGCTTGTAGTTTTAGGCCTAAGTCACACCAATGATGCCAGGAGTGGACATTATGAAGTAAGAGTGGAGTAACGATGTTTTACGCAAAAGCTGCATTGTCAGGGACAGGGATAATGTGTCACTCAGACACTATTGGGTGGATTTCTGCCTAGTTTTCAAAATGTTTTGAACCGAATAACTCCCTGAAAAGATAGGATGTCTGGTTCAGAACTGGACTGGCGGCAACCCTAGTCACACACAGGTGTTTTGACCTTAATTTGGCCTAAGGGAGAACAGTGTCTTTCAAACTTCCCTTCCATGTCTGCAGCAGTCGTCCATGGCAAACTCTCTAATAAAGTACAGTTAGATAAGACACCTGAATCATCAAATTCCTTACCTTTGGTTAAGCAGGGGCGTGATTCAGTGCCCAGGCTGGAGGTCTTGGTGCACCATAGAGGTGGAATTGCACACCAGGAACTGTAAGCAGAGAATTGTGAGGGCTACAGTTTACTGAATATAGGTGCTGCACAGTCAGAAGCCGACACCAACAATGAAAAGCATTCACTAATGTTGTCAGGGCTTGAGTAACTCATTAAAGTAAGACTGACATGTTTGGCCCAACAGTGCCGAGGCTATCATCTGGACCCTATGTGGTGGTGCCTGTGGCACATCTACTTATGGACAGTAGCCTGACACACTACAACAGTGATGCTCTTTCCTTATTATACAGAACACTGGTTAAGATTGGAGCTCAAACACTTAGGGGTAAATTTATCAAAGAGTGAAGTTCCGCAGCTCTCAATGCATTTCTATGGGATTTTGAAAGGCGTATTTATCAATGGGTGAAAGTGAAAGTTCACCCTTTGATAAATACGCCTATAAAAATCCCATAGAAATGAATGGAGAGTGGCGGAATTTCACTCTAGTGGCAGAACTTCACTATTAAAGGAAAACTATACGCCCCAAACAATGTAGGTCTCTATTAAAAGATACTGAGTAAAACAGCTCATGTGTAAAACCCTGCTTCATGTAAATGAACCATTATCATAATAATATACTTTTTTAGTAGTATGTGCCATTGGGTAATCATAAATAGAAAATTGCCATTTTAAAAAATAAGGGCCGCCCCCTGAGATCGTACGATTCACTGTGCACACATACAAACCACATGTAAAGTCACATGAGCCAATTAACAGACAGCGTTCTGCCTTTTGCTTCCTCACTTCTTCCTGTTACAGTAAGTGTTGTAGTATTTCTGGTCAGGTGATCTCTGAGGCAGCACAGATAGAGTCACAAAATGGTGGTTCAAGGCAAGAGATGTAAAAGGGCAATATTTATGTAAATATATATTCCAGTTTGGTAAGATTCTTTAATATGTCATTCAATTTGATATAAACTATCTGTTGCTTTAGTATTCCTTTTGGGGGTATAGTTTTCCTTTAACTTCACTCTTTGATAAATATACCCCTTAGGCCTTTAGCCTAGTCTTTTTATATGGTCATTGAACTCCTCTGTAAATTATAATAGCCTTATATTTTACAAGAAGGGGTACTTTATTCACTATATTGTACAACAGCGCTGTTCACTTTAAATATAAGCCCACCACATTTTCCATTAACCTGTTCCAGTCCCTGGTCTGTTATTTATCCCACACCTTTTTTTGCATTGAGGTATCCATCTAACAAAAGTGTCCAGGGCATTGAGAGGGTAGTGATTAACTAGCTGTGCCTATTCAGGTGTCACCACTAGTGGTTTGAGATATATATGAGCGCTAGAAAGGGGGAGTGATTCTGTAAGCCTTCATTTAGCAGCTATTTTTGTACTGTAATGGGAAACACAAGGGGGCAGTATTAAACGCAAATATGGAAAGCACAACCACAAAGTAATTGAGCAATTAGGATGGAGATTATTTCAGCACAGTCATCTATTTCACAACTCAGCCAAATATACCATCAATGTAAAAACTTATTATATACCACAGCATTACAATGGTTCAGTTTGGCAGGCCCAGCGACTTAATCCCTTCCTGTTGTATTTAGCATGATTCACTACGTAATTTGGAATGGTGATAGACAGCATCCTGCTGGAGAGGACAATATGTTCTTTTGTTACATTACCTACTGAATCATGGAATGAAGCACCATGTTATAGCAGGTAAGGATTTCTAACTTTCCAGCCTGTGACTGTAGAAAAGCAGTCCCAATTTTCTTTGGAATGATGACATCAGTGCAGAAAGCTCCGTTTTTGAAAGGAACGTTCATCTAGCCAATAACTGATTCTAAAAGCAAGTCCGTGTACATTACGTGGCTTTCCATGTTGAGTTAAGCAACGGTGTTCCTTAAAGGAACAGTAACACCAAAAAATTATAGTGTATCTATGAAAATATAACCTACTGTTACCATGCACTGGCAAAACTGGCGTGTTTGCTTCAGAAACTCTACTATAGTTGATATAAACAAGCTGCTGTGTAGCCATGGGGGCAGACATTTAAGGTTCAGTCCACACGAGCAGATTCGGGGAGATTAATCGCCACAGCGACAAATTGCCTCTTCTTCGGGGCGACAATCTTCCCGAACTGCCTGCCCTCCGCTGGCTAAAATGAAAATCGACTGCGGCATTTCACACGCAGCACCTCGTTTTCCGAAGTTGCCTCACAAGGAAACTTCAGGCGACTTCGGAAAACGAAGCGCCGTGTGTTAATTTTAGCCAGCGGAGGGCAGAGGGAAGGCAGTTCGGGGAGATTGTTGCCCTGAAGAAGAGGCAATTTGTTGGGGCGACTAATCTCCCTGAATCTGCTCGTGTGGACTGACCCTTAAGATGATAAAGTAGAACAGGCACAGCAGATAACAGATACGCCCTGTAGTATACAGGGATTCTTCAGAATTTATCTGTTATCTACTGTGTATCCTGTGCTTGAATGGCTACCCCAATGGGTACAGAGCAGTTTTGTTTAACTATAGTAGTCTTTCTGAAACAAACATGCCAGTTTTACCAGTGCAGGGCAACTGTACATTATATTAAATTGTCATTTCTTTAAAACACCATCATTTTGTTGTTGTTACTGTTTAATCTGTGAGCTGTTTGGCTTGGCAACTATTGTCTGTAAAGACAGGTAATCTTTGAAGAATTTTTATAAGGACAGTCTGCTCCTTTACGTCATAAGCCATTGTTAGAGCTTAATTTGTGGCAACATACATTCATTTGAATAAACATATACACGTAAATAACATGACAGCATGTTTAACTGAACTATCTTAGAATATATTTTGTACTGCTTTATTTCACCAAGCTTTTGTGAAGGTGTTACTGGATTGGCCTGCAGCTGTACTTGGGGTCATCTACTATGATTGGGAGAAATTCAGTGAGAGCTAAGGGGCACAAGAGCACCATAGGGCAGACAGTTAGGACAGGGCCCCGCTGCTGCCTGTGTTTTAGCCACTCCCTAACTTGTGAATTGTTCAGATGGTTAGGGGACGGTAATTTGGATTCTTAACTGCAACCCCACTCCGGCCCCTCCTTTGTTCTACTGTAAGATAGAAGGGGAATTCGGCAGTTCAGTGTGGGGCAAAATTGAAAAACTGGGCTCTGTTAACTTATGTGTTCCTATGTGATTAATAGCCACAAGAACATGTGAAAATCTCAGTGTGTACCAGCCCACAGGCTACAGAGGAACACCTGGGAGAAGTAAGAAACATGGTGTTTTTTTTTTAACAGGCCAGTACACTGTTTTCCCTAAAAGGAGCACTGGCTTGAGTTAAAAATTAGTGATTGAATTAATTGGGAGGTGTCTAACATATTATTAGTATCCCCCTGTGATAGGTTTTGTTGTCTCTTAAATATTGTAGGTATCAGTGGCATTTTTGACAATTTTTAGAATCAATATCACTTGAATATTTCACAGCTATATACTACTTTGATACTCATTTGTGTTTTGTCTAAATAAACACCCATTAATAATACAGGATTCCTTTACTATGAGTTAGAGACAAGTGCAGGTCAAATCAGGTAGACATGTACCCACCACTCCACCATCCACATTTTTACCTGCTTGGACCCGTTTCAACCGTTTTTCAGCACCTGATGTCTGCTGGCAAAATTAAACTAGATGTGACATCATCATAGACAAGAAGTGATATCATCCAAGGTGAATATCTCATCCTGCCTACACATCAACAAATCTTACCCACAATACAAAAAAAAATACTATTTTTGCATGTAATCTGTGGGCAAATGGAACTGCCACAGTAGAAGCCATATTCCTACTCCTAGGGAAGAAAAAACATCCTCTGCCATTTCATTCTTTACAAGTACATATAATACAGTATATTGTTCTCTCTGTGAATCAGAAAATTTCCCGTTGCCTATAGAAAGGCTAATTGTCTAAAATTCTGTTAGCATAACACCATGTCAATCCTTTTTTAGTGATAAGACAGAATATGAGGGGTTCTTCCTGAAGGCAGGCTCAATACCAGCCAATGTTGTTGTTCTTTTTGCTCTAATTAATTCATTGTGATTCATCAGCAGGCATGCAATTATGCACAGTGACTCAGAATTATTTGCATCATGTCCTTCCTTTAGAAGGGTTAGAACTATGGCTTGTCTAATCATACCTTTCATACCTTTCTAGTAAGAATACCATTTATGCAGTGCGGTTTTGGGTGCCAGGCTAGAATTCTCCTAGCTTATTATATTACTCATCATTATACCATGCACAAACCTCGTGTATAGGCTGTTTGCTGGATATCAGGAGGGCTCCTAAATTGGGAGCAGCCCACAGATCATCTCAGGTCACGGACTAACAGATTTTGGTAGTGTTATTGGATTACGTCTCCCAGCAGTCCCCTGCTTCTTCAATTGGCAGAGGCATCCTGGGAGTTAAAATATGACCATCTAGTAAAGTATTCATTGCTTAGCTAGAAGAACACTAGAACGTTTGGCTTCCCACACTGATAATGGCAGTGCCAGATTTCCTAAACAATGTTCTTTAATGGTGCCTGGGGCACAAGGGGATAGAGAGCGTGCTAATGTATGAAGACATGTGACCCGGCATTGTCAGTGTTTTGTACTTGTTCAACCATTGTATTCGTATGATTCCCTTTGTACACAGCAGCATTCTCTTTCTCCTGCAGATCTGCCAAGATGCACTAGAGGTCTTCCCAGTATCACAGAGAGCTGTTGTGGGAGTTTGTCAGACAAAAGGAGCTGCAGAAGGAGAAACACAGATTCTATGCCAATGCAGCAGCAAAAACGGCAGCCAGAGCTAGTGGAAGGAAACCTTCCAGTTTTTGTCTTTCCAACAGAGCTTATATTTTATGCCGATGATCAGTCTACGCACAAGCAGGTGTTAACCTTGTACAACCCTTATGAGTTCGCTTTAAAATTTAAAGGTAGGTTTTGCTCCAGCTGACGGATTTTTGGCTGCAATGTTATCTCATCTCTTTCTTGGCAGTCAAGCCTATTTTGGAAAGCTTGTAGCTCCTGCACATGAGCAGTGCATGCTCTCAGTTGATTAATGCAGTATGTCATAATGGAAGCTGAAGCACAGCTATTGCCGCTGTTTTCACTTTTTATAGGCAATATTTATTATGTACTTTATGCCATTGCCTAATATATGTTTTTTACAGTACTGCAGTCCTATTTCTTTGTTCTTAGTTTACTTTTCCTGTCTCTGTCTTTATCTGTCCTGCTGTTTCTATTTTAAAGAAAAATGCCATATAAGTAATGTTTATCTCAGTTTCTCTCATTAATAGAATATTAAGGGAGTTATTTACTAAACCTCAAATTTATCTGGTCTGGCTTTTTGGAATTTTTCGTGGAAAAAAAAAACTTGAATTTTTCGAGATCTATTATACCCCGATGCTGCAAAAAGCCCAAATTCGAAAATCTACCATCTCAGACCTGTCGAAGTCCTGTACAGTTCAGTGGGAGAGGCACCAATCTCAATTTGAAGAGGGATTTGGGAAAAAATCCAATTCTGTTTTTTGCTCGATTTTATTGGGTTTTTTCCTGATCCGATTGATTCAAGTTTTTTAATTAATAATAATAAAGGTCAAATCGGGCATGGGAGCTTAATCGAGTTTTTTTAAAATAAAATAACAAGATAAATTTGTCGTTCAGTATATAACCCCCTAAAAGTGGTTTACACATAATAATGAAAATGCTATTAAAATAGTAATTTAGTAATGAGACAGATATTTGTTAAATATGATGCTGAATTAAACAAACAGTGCTCTATTCATTACATTACACAAGACAAGTTTCACAAGACAAGTAATCTGGTAGTTCCTGCTACATTGCAAAGCAACACAGTAGTGTGCACCCAGTTAGGGTTTTTGAAATACAGGCATGCTAAACCGTAGTTTAATGGGGACCTGTCACCCAAAAAAATTATTCCAAATCCTATTTTAGGGTTTTTGAAATACAGGCATGCTAAACCGTAGTTTAAAGGGGACCTGTCACCCAAAAAAATTATTCCAAATCCTATTTTATCATGTTAGTCAAGCAAAATTAACATTAATTACACTGCATAGATTATGTGAATCTTGTTTCCTTCAGTCTGGGAATTCATACTTATAGCAAGCAGGCAGGAGCCATTTTGTGGACACTGTTATTAAGACAAGCCTTGTATCATCTCAGAATCTTGTTTGTGCACCAGAATGGGGGACCTGATGTCCATCCCCATGCACTGGTTACACAATGAAATGGTTAAGAGAACTGGGGGAATGTGGGGAGAGCAGTGACCTCTAGGAAGTGTTGAATGGAAAGTGAAAGTAATTGCTTGCCCCGCCTCTATACCTAAGGCATAGAGAGGTCAGTTTCGCTGGAGACCAATTGGGTTACTTGAGCACCTCAATCTGGGCAGGTTGATGCTAGCTTTTTAGACATCATATAAGAAATCTGTTTATTTTTAGGGATATATTTACATTGTCTTTAATAAAGTTTGGGGTGATAAAAAAGATTTCCCCTATACTAGTTTAAACAACATATTTAGTCTTGCAAAATATTTCATTTTAAAAGTATTTTTGTTTTAATGGAACGGATGATAGATGGCACTTCAGGCCTAGGTGTAACAGTGCTCTCATATGATGGTTCTGGCTATAATCAATGTGCCTGTTTGGGTGCACAGGACATCATTCATTTAATTTTCATGGTTTGCTATAAGTGTAAAAATGATGAGTAAAAAGATCTTCTCTCGAGATGAACAAAACAGTATATTTTTTTATGAAATTTTCTTTATTGTCTTTATTTATTAATTTGAATATATTAGTTAGAATATGTTACAGTACATCAGTAATAAGTACTATGTATTTACTTATTACATAGTTCACTAGAGAAAATATCTGTATATAAATGTTGCCTTTACATTTTCTCACTAATCTATGCAACAGGTAACTGTGCCCTATGCTTTCTTTTATTGTTAAAGTAATTTCCTCAAACTTTGATTTTAAATTGTTTCTCTCATTCTAAACCAGTGTCAGTTCCTATTAAAACACTTTTTTGTGGACATTTGTATTGGGTTTTAACAGGGCTTATTCAAAGGATTTTAAGAAAACAGGGAGACAAACTGTTTTCTTAAAATCAGGCTGACCTCCTGCTTGCTCATAATTGAATTCCATTACTGCCAATGAACCATACATCTGGCCTGAGGGGAAATTGAGTTGTAGGTAATGGCTCTTGTAGCAGTCTAAACAGAAACCGAGGGTCCACCTTTACTAAAATAATGGGGAAGTTTAAACTTGCATCTTTTCGTATGTTATATAAAGGGATACTCTATGTAAATTTTCAGTTAGGTCTTCATTATCTATTTATTATACATTGCATCTCAGTCTGCATATTTTTTTTCAGGCTAAGAGAAGGGGATCTGCTCCATGTCCCATCTTCATTGAATTGAATATGATTCGCTTATGTGTAGTCACACACAGCAGAATGGAGGTCAGCATGAAAATGCCTACTTTCAGTAGTATTTGGGCCGTCCTCAGATGCGTGTGACTGCACCCAAGCGGATTTTATTCAGATCAATGTAGATGGGGCAGCCTGCTTCACTCAGCCTGAAAAAGATACGCATGCTGAGAGCAGCGAAGCCAACTCTCCGTCTGCCTTTGTCCTTAAGGTTGCCATACCCGATAAGATGCTTGCCAAACGAGCAGATATAAACCCAATATGCCCAACAAAGGCAAGGTGACATCAGGTTAATCCTGTGCATGTACTAAGTTTTACTTGTGGCAATCATAATGTTATTCAATGGGAAGTCTTTTTTGGGACATTTGTCATCCGAGGGCAACACATCTCCTTATGTGCCATGGCCATAGAATGCAGATGATGAAAGCAACTCTCTAATCTGCCTGTTGTCAATTTAGATCAGATTACAGAGTCGGGGCTCCCCCATGTAAATTTGCACTCTCTGTACTAGAAGAGCCGAATTTCCAGTTTAATACTGGAAAATTCGGCTCTTAAAGTTACCAGGAGCGTTTTTTTAGGATCTGATTAGCAGCTAGAGATCCTAGGCTTTAAAACCACTGGGTAAGTGACAGCTTACAAAGAATTCCATGAAAATGCAAAACTCAGAAGGGAAACTTGGATTCTATTCCCAGGATTCCTGCTGTTTTGTATCTATATTTAAATGCTTGTGTATGTCTCTATTTCCTTACATGATTGTACGTTTTTTCCCCTAGTTCTCTGTACGTCTCCCAATAAGTACGTTGTAGTGGATGCTGCAGGGGCAGTGAAACCTCAGTGCTGCGTTGATATGTAAGTATGTCTAATGTTGCTGTAAGAGTTAAAGGGATACTGTCATGGGAAAAATTTTCTTTTTTTAAATGAATCCGTTAATAGTGCTACTCCAGCAGAATTCTGCACTGAAATCCATTTCTCAAAAGAGAAAACAGATTTTTCTATATGCAATTTTGAAATCTGACATGGGGCTAGACATTTTGTCAATTTCCCAGCTGCCCCAAGTCATGTGACTTGTGCTCTGATAAACTTCAATCACTCTTTACTGCTGTACTGTAAGTTGGAGTGATATCACCCCCCCTCTCTTTCCCCCCCAGCAGCCAAACAAAAGAACAATGGGAAGGTAACCAGATAGCAGCTCCCTAACACAAGATAACAGCTGCCTGGTAGATCTAAGAACAACACTCAATAGTAAAAACCCATGTCCCACTGAGACACATTCAGTTACATTGAAAATGAAAAACAGCAGCCTGCCAGAAAGCATTTCTCTCCTAAAGTGCAGGCACAAGTCACATGACCAGGGGCAGCTGGGAAATTGACAAAATGTCTAGCCCCATGTCTGATTTCAAAATTGAATATAAAAAAAATCTGTTTGCTTATTTGAGAAATGGATTTCAGTGCAGAATTCTGCTGGAGTAGCACTATTAACTGATGTGTTTTGAAAAAAACATGTTTTCCCATGACAGTATCCCTTTAAGTTTCATCAAGCACTACATTTTACATCAGTAACTTACTGACACGTAAGGGACTTTATTTGGACACTTTCAGCAGAACTAGTGCTGACAAAAAAGAAAACTATTGATCCAGTAACATTTAGAGAAACTGCACATTGGTTATGTCATTGGCTTCCGACTCTAAGGGGTTTGGATTGCATCCTGTGTCAGCTCCTATTGCAATGTAATTATAGCTCACTTTTCTGCAGACTTAGATACATAGGGTAAGTGTTGTATAGGAATTAGATAAAGACACTGCTAATTTACATTTGAACATTAAGTTTTTTTTGTTTTCAAAATATTTCTAATAATTGCTTCTATTCTCCAGCTCTGTGGTCTCTAAAATCACTTAACAAAAGCAACCTGAAAGTCATTTGAATGCACGACTATAAAGGAATTAGGAAACGGTTTTACTAACTAGAAATTGTCCCATATTATATACAGTACATCCAGTCAGCCCACTGAATGTCCAGTCCTGTATGATACAATTTGAGGAATGCTTGTATAGCCAAACTGCACTTCACATAAAAGTTTGTGGAGTTTCAGGAAATTAAGCAAAATAATAATGTTTTGCCCAAATGCAATGGAGCTAATGGGAAAGTAATTTTACATTGCTGTTAAGGTGTTTTAGCTCTGTAATAGCATATGCATTGCCCTGGAACGTATGAATGAACACGGGCAATATTTGCTGTAATCAATAGCAGCATTAGTTTAGCCTCTAATGGTCTGAAGTGCCACAAACTTTCCAAAAATCCAATTTGATTTGGCATTTATGGTATGGAAATCCATGTTCTGATGTGGATCATAATGGGCATATGTTATGGTTTGGTTCTGAGGGTTGTTTTAAGACATTACAGCAGGATAATGACATACACTGCTAAGCATTCTTTGCATTGCTGTGTACCTTAGTGTTATACGGCACAAAGATGTCCGAGCCAGTCACTTTGGCGTCATTGACAAATTCCGTCTTCAAGTATCCGAACAAAGTCAAAGGAAAGCGCTGGGACGCAAAGAAGTCATAGCAATGCTGCTTCCATCTGCAAAGGAGCAACAGCAAAAGGAAGAGGAAGAAAAGAGAATGAAGGAACATTTTGCAGAAAGTGTCTTCTTTGAACAGGCACCTTCCCAACCAGGTTAGTATTCAGGAATGTGCTTCAAATACACAAAATAATGTTTGGCACAAAGAAATTATTTCTACAAAATTCAGCTTACAAAAGACATAATTCACAATTAGCAGCAGATCATTTTAAATTACATGGTATGAAATTAGTGAGAATAGAAATGTTCTTCCTAACATCACGGCTGTGGTATTGTGGTGTATCTGAATGTGGGCAGAATCATGTAGCTCAGGGGTAGGCAACCCGTGGCTCCGGAGCCGCATGCGGCTCTTCATCATGCTTGCTGTGGCTCGGTCTTGCGGCTTTGCCTGTCAGGTAGTCTATACAGCCCTCGCACCTGCTGGTGGCTTCTTGAGTGTGCAACCACGGTAAGATAATGGTTAGCTTACCACACACTCAAGAAGCTGCCAGCAGGTGTGAGAGCTGTATAGACGTCATTTCGAAAGAGAGATGTGAGTACCTCCAACAATAATGAATCAATCAGTTAAAAAATTGAAAACTCTAATAGGACATAAGAGCAAGACCTAATGCGTTTCGTGCCTGCTGGGGCACTTACTCATAGGCTGTATAGACATCCCAGGAGTGACAAGCAAGATCGAGCCGCAGCAAGATGACTCATCGTGGTCCTTACCGCGGTCACACACTGAAGACAAGAGAGGGAAGATCAGTATTGAGCTTCAGAAGCAGAAGTCACATTAAACAGATGAAAACACTAGTATTTAATTTATTTCAAAGTAGGCCTGCACAGAGGGTCGGACTGGGGGGACCGGGCCCACCGGGACTGCTGTCAAGGGCCCCCCTTTGGCCCCCTACCCCCTTCTGTGACGTGACTGCATGGCTCAGCGCGCATGCACAAACGGCACCATGCGCGAACTGCATCACTCGGCTCGCAGGTGTGCGTTATGTGGCATCAAATTTTTTTTTCCCTAATCCCAATGTCGGTAGACCCTGCCTACACATACACACTGCACTTCTGTTTGTTGTATTCTGTTGTTGTAACATTTAAAATTAAAAAAAGGTTAAACTTTAAGCTTTAAAAGGTTAAAAGTTTATAAGCTGTGTTATGTTTTTGCGGCTCCTTTAGTGGAAGAGGGGGCAAAATGGCTCTTTTTGACAAAGTAAAGGTTGCTGACCCCTGATGTAGCTTGTTCATGGCCAATATACTGCATGGTGACTTTAGCAAGCCATAGCAAGAATACTAGCAAGTTTTAAGCACACACAAACAAAGCATTTATCAACATATGTGTGTGACATGTTCCATTGTTAAATCTGTTGCACTTGTGAAGTCTGTGAAGTAGATGCATGGCACCACAGCTGGAGCTATCTGTACATTCTTTTAGATGTTGTTTTAATATTTTAATATGTTTTTTTGTTCAGATGCCAGAAATTCTTCCTCAGGACCTAGTCTGCTGATGGTCTTCCTTGGCATGGTTTGCATTGCTGCACTGATGATGCCCACCTTGGGTGAAATTGAATCCATGGTGCCTCTCTACCTCCACTTAAGTGTGAATCAGAAATTAGTGGCCGCCTATGTTTTAGGTATGACTCCACTGTGTCATTGTGCAATCCTGCTGGCAAGAATTAATTAAGGTTAATTATACTTCCTTGGCAAACACCGTATGGTTTTCTATGGTGCTAAAGAGAAGCAAGACTGTGCAACAAATAGTTCAGGAATATATAACATCATTGGTCAGTATTTGCTTATATTTACCTTGCATTCAATGCGAGTTCAAAGTATGGTGGAACCTTCCAGGAGTGCACTCATTCTGAAGCATGGCACAGAAAAACCTGTGTGTACACACAATAATATTACACTTTTTGAAGACTTTAAACATACTTAGTAGGTGATTCCCGTTGGCGCTTTGATTGGTCTTCACCATGTTTTTCCATTTTCATCAGGCTCTTATAATATAAACCCATGACCTTTTGGATCCATGGTATTTCTCACTGCTTGTTTAGAATTCCTGGAACATGAAGCAGACAATGACTCAAGCAATAAAATTAACCCTTTAGTTGGGTGCTATAGGGGGAAAATGCATATTTGCCTTTGATACTGAACAGCTGTGCAAAAGAGAAGCGGTACAACCAGGCAATAGTGGTGCAATTCTGCACCTGTATGGTCATTTCCCAACAAAATAATGACCAAATTTCTGGTGCAGCTGAAATATACATGATTTTTGTGATGTCATTTTTATTTCTAGTTTACACTGCAAATAATTCACGCTACAATATAAAATTTCATTCGGGAACCAGCCAGTGTATTTTTTTTAGTTGTACTATTGGTGTGTAGGCAGCCATCTCAGGTCATTTTGCCTGGTCATGTGCTTTCAGAAAGAGCCAGTGCTTTAGGATGAAACGGCTTTCTGGCAGGCTGTTGTTTCTCCTACTCAATGTAACTAAATGTGTCGCAGTGGGACCTGGATTTTACTATTGATTGCTGTTCTTAGATCTTCCAGGCATATGTTATCTTGTGTTAGGCAGCTACTATCTGGTTACCTTCCCATTTTTCTGTTAGGCTGCTGTGGGAGAAATGGAGGGAGGTTATAACACTCCAACTTGCAGTACAGCAGTAAAGAGTAACTGTAGTTTATCAGAGCATGACTGGGGGCAGCTGGGAAACTGACAATATGTCTAGCCCTATGTCAGTTTTCAAAATGATATATTAAAAAAATCAGTTTGCTCTTTTGAGAAACAGATTTCAGTGCTGA
Source organism: Xenopus laevis (assembly GCF_017654675.1). NCBI lineage: Eukaryota > Metazoa > Chordata > Amphibia > Anura > Pipidae > Xenopus > Xenopus laevis. The sequence goes on along the minus strand of NC_054385.1, from coordinate 60,636,841 downwards.
ATTCTGCTGGAGCAGCACTATTAAAAAAACAACATGTTTTCCCATGACAGTATCCCTTTAAAGGGATACTGTCATGGGAAAAAAATTTTTTTTCAAAATGAATCAGTTAATAGTGCTGCTCCAGCAGAATTCTGCACTGAAATCCATTTCTCAAAAGAGCAAACAGATTTTTTTATATTCAATTTTGAAATCTGACACGGGGCTAGACATTTTGTCAATTTCCCAGCTGCCCCATGTCATGTGACTTGTGCCTGCACTTCAGGAGAGTAATGCTTTTTGGCAGGCTGCTGTTTCTCCTTCTCAATGTAACTGAAGGAGTCTCAGTGGGACATGGGTTTTTACTATTGAGTGTTGTTCTTAGATCTACCAGGCAGCTGTTATCTTGTGTTAGGGAGCTGTTATCTGGTTACCTTCCCATTGTTCTTTTGTTTGGCTGCTGGGGGGGAAAAGGGAGGGGAGTGATATCACTCCAACTTGCAGTACAGCAGTAAAGAGTGATTGAAGTTTATCAGAGCACAAGTCACATGACATGGGGCAGCTGGGAAATTGACAAAATGTCTAGCCCCATGTCAGATTTCAAAATTGAATATAAAAAAATCTGTTTGCTCTTTTGAGAAATGGATTTCAGTGCAGAATTCTGCTGGAGCAGCACTATTAACTGATTCATTTTGAAAAAAATTTTTTTTCCCATGACAGTATCCCTTTAATGTGAAACTGAGTGTTGTATTGTTTCCTAGCTATCACTATGGCAAGTTAATGCATCACGTTAACGTCTCCCACTTATTTCATAGCAGTGTGCTGGATTCCAATTTATTGCCAAACGTTAAAGAATAATAAAGTCCAGTAGAGTGATTGAAAGTTCTGCATTGGATCATGGCCTGTTATTCTTGGTACACTTTGACTGCTATCCAAACATAAGCTGGATTGATAGTGCTATTGTTGGGCCTGTTCAGTCCTGTTAATGGGAGCTGTTTCACAGTCTCTGGTCTGATGAACTACTTCAGCAAGGAACAGACAAACAGTTCAGTAGGAACAAATCAGAACATTTCAAATACAAATTGTTCTTGCCTGGTTTGGGGAATGAAGACTTGTTAAAAAATTACTCTTTCCCATGATTGCTTTGTATTTTATTTCTAATTATTGTGATCTTTTCAATTGCAGGACTTGTAACAATGGTTGTTTTGCGAACATGAACCTTGTGGATACCGGGATCATAATGATATGTCTTCACATTAGTGTGTGGACTGCCTTCTGCTGCCGTCCGTCCAGCTCCTGCCCTTCAGGAAGACTAAGCAGTGGTGGAAAGCAAAATAGCAAAAACAATATATTGTAGCTCTACGTATTACTGTAATTGAGTGGCTGAAGGCATATTACCAGTGAATGTTTAAGAACCAAGAATCTTTAATGACGTCTGTGAATCATATTTGAGGAAACATCCTTTTATATATAAATATATATCCCTATAAAAGACTTTTATTGTAAAACTGATGGTTATTTTGTGCACTCCTTTACAGTGTGCAGTGGAGACAGTGATTAATATGACTTCTCGTTAGTAAAGCAATGCAGAAAATGTGCGAAGGCCGTTCACGATTCTTCCAGTGTTGCAGCCACAAACAAGCCTTTTGCTTTGTGATGAATCTTACATTATTCATTATGTTAAATATCTTTTTAGCCCCTTGTGTCCCCTTGTCATCAATCTTTTTTGAATATTGAAGCCAACCCCTTATTCTCTGATATTCATTCTATTTTGCCTTTTTACACAAGGGTATTTCAGATAATGGATTTTATGATAATATAAATCTCTGTTCTATAAGTCTACTAATAAGCATTTGAACATAAAAAATAATGATTGGATAGTTATTTATGGGTTTATGGCAGGGCTGTGGAGTCAGTACATAAATCCTTCGATTCTGACTCCTCAGTTTATGTTACCTCCAACGCAGACTCCTCTGTCTTTAAAGGAATGGTAACGCCAAAAACTAAAAGGGTATCAAAGAAAGGGTATCAATGCTCTGCATTGATAAAACTAGCTTCAAAAAGACTTCTACAGTTTATATTAACAAGCTGCTTTAATTTGGGCAGCCATTCAAGCTGAAAAAAAACGGAGAAAAGACAGAGGCTACGTAGCACATAACAGACAAGCCCTGTCCAATACAATGTTATGTTATCTGTTATTTATGTAACCTGTGCAAACACACAACTCATACCAGTGCACCCTAACAGTATATTATATGTTAATTACTTTAAACTGCTTTCATTTTTTTGGTGTTACTGTTCCTTTAATATACTAATGTATTTTTCATGTTGATTGAAAGAAGTTAAGTACAACATACAAGGAATGTTATCACCGCCAAAGCTCAAAAATATAAACCACATCCTTTTGTAATTAAATCAAAGTTACACTACGGGGCACATTTACCTAGGGTCGAATATCGAGGGTTAATTAACCCTCGATAGTCGAGCGTTGAAGTAAAATCCTTCGAATATTGAAGTCAAAGGATTTACCGATATTCCTACGAACGATTGAAGGAATAATCGTTCGATCGAATGATTTTAATCCATCGATCGAAGGATATTCCTATGATCAGGAAATTGTTAGAAAGCCTATGGGGACCTTCCCAATAGGCTAACATTGGCCTCGGTAGGTTTTAGGTGGCGAACTAGGGGGTCGAAGAATTTTTTAAAGAGACAGTACTTCGACTACCAAATGGTCGAATAGTCGAATGATTTTTAGTTCAAATCGTTCGATTTGAAGTCGTAGTCGAAGGTCGAAGTAGCCCATTCGATTGTTGAAGTAGCCATATTCGACCATTCGAAATTTGAACTTTTTTTCCTCTATTCCTTCACTCGAAGTAAATGGGCCTCTACATAAAGCAAAACAATTGGAAAACCTAAAACAACTTATATATTAATTTAACCTGGCATATAGGTGTAGAATACTAAATACTAAAGTATTGTTCTTAGAAACAGAATTACTTCTGCCATATCAGCCTTCATAGAAGCTCTTAAATCTTATTTGATTATTTTCAGTACTTGTATTTAAAGTTATTTTTAAAGTCAGAGTTGGTACATTTTTGTGTAGGCTTTGGAGAAGGGACACCCCGGTGTATACAATTGCCATGTTTTTTGTACATAAGCCAGCATTTATTGGCATATGTTGTAATTCAAGGTTCATTGTTGCCTCGAGTGGGCAATGTTTCTGATGCATAATTGAAAGCAATTACAAGGAAACATTTCTGCTAAGGAACCATGGTGTGCATGATTCAAATTTTCGAAACAAACAGACGTGCTCAGCGCAAGTATGACAGAGTGTAAAGAGCAGCCTAAGACATCTTTATTGAATGGCATTTCTGTGTGCAACAACTGCACTTGCAGGGTTTAGTGGCTGTATTGTGCATCTAGAGAATAAAGATTTAACACTGTAATATTCTACATAATCCAGTTTCTCTGCAATGGAGGCACACAACCCAAACTGAATTCCAATGTATGGTTATTTAAAATGAAGATATTTTTGTTTTAACTCCTAAAATCTATGTAGCAAGCAAAATTTTAGCCAGCTTGGATATTTAATTTAGGACAATTATATACTAAAAATATGCATTAATCCTACAAGCCTATTATGTGTGTGCAATGTATCCAGCTTCTTTTTAATATACTGTATTGCCATCATCACCACCACCATGCAATAAACCGGAGCTGAAAGCAAAGGACAACAACTGTAACCCACCCTACAGTCCTACAATATCCTAACACTAACAGAAAACCAGGCACATCCCATTCTCCATACAAATACAATAAGTATACCCAGCCATCATTTTGCCTAGTCATGTGCTTTCAGAAAGAGTCAGTGCTGCATGGAATTACTTTCTGACAAGCTATTGGTAACTGAAGGGGTTGCAGTGGGACCTGGATTTTTACTATTGAGTGATGTTCTTATATCTACTAGGAAGTTGTTATCTTGTGTTAGGGAGCTGATATCTGGTCACCTTCCCATTGTTCTGTTGTTAGGCTGCTGGGGGGGGGAGAAGGGAGGAGGTGATATCACTGAAATTTGCAGTACAGCAGTAAAGAGTGACTGAAGTTTATCAGAGCGCAAGGTATATGACTGGGGGCTCCTGGGAAACTGACGATATGTCTAGCCCCATGTCAGATTTGAAAATTAAATATAAAAAATTCAGTTTGCTCTTTTCAAAAATAGATTTCATTGCAGAATTCTGCTGGAGCAGCACTATTAACTGATGTGTTTTGAAAAAAAACATGTTTTCCTATGACAGTATCCCTTTAAACCCCAAATAAGAATTATTAATTTTCAAAAATGGTAAGTTATGTAAGTTATAAATAAAAACCTGTGCTGAAAATATCATCTCCTTCATTCTTGGGGAATCTTAAGGAATGCTGATAGTGTTTTTGTTCTACAAAGGTTCTGTCAGACCTTCTAACTACTGTATGGAGCAGTTCCCATGATTATCTTTATTACAGTAACATTTCCTTTTGCAATAGTAGTAAATAGTCTTTTATAGTTCTATGTTTTATAGTTAGGCCATTCTATACTGAAACGGATTCTGAAGCCTCAGATTTAATCTGGGTTCCAATCAAAAACAGATAACCCCTCCCCCTTCTATATACGCCAACTGAAAATGTTGAGCTATATGTCGACTGTACTTTCCATGCTTGTGTATTTCTATTGAGTGTCTCTCTGTTTTTTCTGTTGCTGAAAACGTTGTTTGTCTAGTGTTGTGTGCATGTGTTAACTTTAAATGTTATGAAAATGACCACAAATATACTCCATGTCCAGAACATACCATTTGATAACGTATGTGCATTAATAAAAAAAATGTCAGGAACAAATGGGGGCAATTGATGTTATATATGTTCTGGCTCTGATCCTACACCCCAAGGTAGGAAGAAACATAGGTGGGGAGGGGGGTTTCTTTTTATAGATCCCCACCTCACTGGCAGAGAGTTTGAGTGTTTTAAATTGGGACTGACATACAGTATATTTTATTTTAAACCAACTTGTAATGGGTCGAGCGGTTTCGGGCGTACCTCGCACGCTTCTTCGCGGTGGCAGATGGGTGCAGATTGAGCTTTTCTCCTGCTTTCCCCGACCACCACCCTCAAAAGCCGACTCCCGGGTTTGCGCCTGCTCGCCCCGCCCCTTTTCTGATGTCATCGGCAGGGCAGTTGGCGAGGGTCTATAAAAGCAACCCAGAAGCGCGGGCTAATGGAGGATGGGTTAGGGTCCGGTGCGGGTCAGGGAAATCCTGACCCGCACATCACTATTGGCTGATAGTGATGGGGGGTGTGGCCACTACTAACCACTAATATAACTCCTGCCAAATTACTGGTGATGATTTGTAGTAAGTAGTGGGCTAAGGAAATAATTAAAAAATAAGTAAACAATAGTTTGATATAAAAACCATCAATTATCGCAGTGTACAGCTTAGTGCACATTGGATTTTCTTGCTTGCCCATTTGATTTTTAAATTGAGGAGGCCAAACATTTTGTTGAATTCAGTTCTTCCTATGGTTGTTAGAGAGCAATGGCAGTGCTGAATTCTGAACACCCTAACAATTCAGAAAGTCCCCTAAAAAGAGCTTTTCATTAAATGAAACACAGTGCTTTTGTGTGGACATATTCTGAATAAGTAAAAATTACCAGGCTACCTTGAATGGGCAGTTGTGGTTACAGCTCCTAAAACAATAATGGAGCTTAATAAGTCAGAATAATACAACTGGAAGACATCTTTAATCCTTAATGGGCCCAGGTAAGCAATTAGACTCTATGGGGCAAATTTACTAAAGGGCGAATCGGCCGTCGCTAGCGAAAATATGCCAGAAATCCCATCTGCATGGACATTGGCAATTTACTAACAGGTGTAGAGGACAATTCTCTAGTGAAAGAGACCGTCACTAGAGTAGTTTTGCGCCCTATCGCCGGGTGAATTTTCACTCTGGCGAATGGTTGTTACTCACGTGCGAATTTTACATTATGTTACCTCTTTCGCCAGTTTCCTTCACCACCTCAGACCAAGCGAACTGATATGATGAAGCTACATCCTCCCTAATCTTATGTCAGTGACATCACAACCTGTATGCTGGAAAGTCATAAAAGTAGTAACTATTAGGGTCTGGCCATACGGGCAGATTCGGGGAGATTAGTCACCAGGCAACAAATCTCCTTTTCTTTGCGGCGACTAATCTCCCGATGTGCCTTCCCCTGGCTAAAATGAAAATCGCCTGGGGCAGGCACACAGAGTGTTTTGTTTTCCGATTCGACCGTTATTGTCTCATGAGGACATTTTGGGCGACTTCGGAAAACGAAACGATCCGTGTGCTGCCCCCAGGCCATTTACATTTTAGCCGGCAGAAGGCAGGGGATAGCAGATTGAGGAGATTAGTCACCTCAAAGAAGAAGAGATTTGTCGCCTGGCAACGAATCTCCCCGAATCTGCCCATGTGGCCAGACCCTTAAAGATTTTTGTGTTAAAATTTTTTTCCAACCATTTAAAGGGCATGTCACATTTATTTTAGGGTGGGCTCATGTCTAGGGCATTAAAGGATCTCTTTTGTATTTATTTTGCTTCCTTGGACATGTGTAAAAATAAGTGGCCAATAAATGCTAGTGAAACTTCGCCAGCGTTGAGGCTTTCACAGTCGAAAATTCGTCCTTTAGTGAATTTACCCCTATGGGTATGTCATTGACAGTTACTGTATATAATATTAATGTGCCACATACTTGTGTAGCAAAGAAAAGGAAATAATAACAAGAAATATTAAAATAGTAACACAATAGAAGTAAAACAATGACAGGTTGCTATCACAAACACAAAAAGTCACACTTGCTGGCAATTAGTTCTGTAGCCTGGAAATAAAACGGTTTCACCGTTAGCTTGCTCGTGTAAACCAAGCCATAAGTAATAGCAAGACATGTTACTTGCTATTCTTATCTGGGACTAAATATCTCTGGAGCTACTAACAGCCCTACAATGTCTGGGCACCTTGACAACGTTTAATATTTAGTAGGGAGATGTAATAAATTGAGAAAGAATTTTGTGTGTGTATCTTTTAAAGGAAGCAGCAATAGCAGAGGATAGGCAAGGTTAACTTGCAACAGATCTTTGAGCAAGTAATTGCAACATTTCTTTATACTGTAGGTGTTTGAACAAGTTGGACATTGAGCATACAGATTATAAACAAATAGTATAAACAAATATCGACCAATACAGAACAGAATGAGGGCTTTAATACACATTTTAATGTAGATCCTACTAAGCATACTCCCGCTAATGTGATAGAAGGAATACATTAATTACCGGCATTCCCTTTCACGGGGCTGAGAAATGAATTAAATTAAGCAAATGTCATTTTCAATTTATCAGCCAGTCCAGTAAAATGCTGGTATAAAATAGTTCACTGGACTGGACATTTCAATCAGCAGTAGGTAAATCTCAATCATTTAAGGGTGCAGTGAAAGATTGCTGGGAAAGTTTAAAACCAAAGTTCGTATACTCAATCAACTCTCATTGTGGATAAATCACAAATGGCACAAATTTGAAGGAGAGAAATGGGGTTTTTAGATCTTTTTAGTTTGTGGGTTTAAACTCAAAACTTACTCTAAGCACTTTTGCAAATTATTTTTCAAGTTAAAATCGTTTTTATTTTATGAAAGAGCCAGTGGTATAAAATGTTCCCTAAAGATGTTAGCCATTTTTTTTTGTCTGAATAAGGGTCTGAATAAGGGTCCTCTTGCCTTTGATGTAGGAGTGTAATATAATGGGATTTATTTTGCTTTCTATGGATGAACAAGCCCAGATTTATGGCGAGGCCACAGAGGCCCGGGCCTAGGTCAGCAAGATTTTAGGGGTGGCATGACGCCCCGCTGCAACCTAAGGAGCACTGGTAACGTGTACTTCTGTATGGGTAATCCCCAGCACTCCGGGGTGCACTAGTGAGGGCAACGGGTGCTAGGACCCAACTGCCTATGTAGCTGTCCCCCCTGCTTCCACCTGTAAATTACTTCCTTCTGGAACGGAGGTGTAGGTCAGCAAGATGTGATGAATGTGATAAAGGCCTCTTAAATACAGGCGTTCATACCGCTGTTCTCTTCACAAGTTCCACAACAGGAGAATGCAGGAAGACACTCAGCCTGTACTTGTCAATATAGTTGTCCCTCATTTATTTTATGGGTAGAAAAATTCTTTAAGAAAGAATTGGCATTAAATTGCAGTAAAATATAACAAAGATTGAGTAAAAATGGTCATAAAAAGTGACTTGTCTACAGGGGCATAACTACAGAGGAAGCAGACCCTGGGGCTGCAGGGGGGCCCAGGAGGTATAGGGGCCCCATGAGGCTCTAATTAATAAGCAATTTCAACATATATTGATAAAACAGAACAACCATTGGATATGTTGGGGGCTCTAAAATGTAAAGGATGTGTAGAAAAAGCAGGGCTGACCGGCACTCAAACGGATCTACAGGACCAGAGAAAATGAGTTAAAAATTTTTGTTATTTATACAAAGTTAAAAAAGTATATTTGCATCTCCATCCGCCCTATGCGTTTTGCAGCCACTTAGTCATGGGCTCTAAAATGTATTTGCTGTGAGTAACACCTAGTTATGCCACTGCTTGTCCACCAGTTCATAAAGACCCATTGCTCGCCCATTTACTTACATGAGAAACGCAAGACAGCACTGATACTTTTCAGTCCTGAAACCTTCACTCAAGCATTTTAGATTAAAAAGGGTATTCTAAATAAACATGCTTATTTTTAGGCCATTTTTTTTGTACATTTTTTTAGGGTTTTTTTTGGCATTAATTGACCAGACTTATACAACCAGACCTCATGATTCATGCAGCTTTTTTTTAAGTTATACCTATCACTACAAAACAGCACAACATTGCAAAAGATTTTCCTTATAAACTGTGTAATGATTATCTCCTGTTTTTCTTTTTAACATGAAACTGAAATACTGCTCAAACCTCTTTCACTTTCATTTCTTTCCCACATACAGAAATGACATGCTGTGACCTGAGAGAGGAGCTAAACTGCTCTATCTGCCTCTGTATATTAGGGATGCACCAAATCCACTATTTTGGATCCGGCCAACCCCACGAATCCTCTGCGAAAGATTCGGCCGAATACCGAACCGAATCCAAACCATAGTTTGCATATGCAAATTAAGAGTGGGAAGGGGAAAACATTTTTTATTTCCTTGTTTTGTAACAAAAATTCATGCTATTTCCCTCCCTGCCCCTAATTTGCATATGCATCATTTGTGCCAGACTTGCATCCTGAAAGTACTTGGTTCCTGTCTGGAATGCAAAAATAGAATTTCAGGAATGGCCTGATCCACAGAAAGCTTTGAAATATTGTGTAGCGATTCCTCTCTGCTCATTCGGAGTTAATTGAAAGTGGCATTGTATGCACATACTGAGTTCACTCCCCTGTACCCGCTGTGAAGTCCTGCCTGATGTGTAAAGTGTTGTTGTGTGATACACACCTGAAGGCAAGTCAGAGGACCACATTTTAACTGATCCTACTACATGCTTTGAGATCATCAAATGTTCCATGCACAAAGGATTAATTATAACTTCGTTTGGATTAAGTACAAGCTACTATTTTAAAAAATTGTCCACTGCCTGGAAATGTGTGCGCACACAACTTACAGTATATACTTCCCACTCTTTTGTACAAGAGCAGAATTTTCAGAGTTGAGTTTTCTCAAGACTACATTTCAAATACACGCTTCTGCCCCGGAATAGTCTAAAAAATCTCGCTCTTCTTTTCAAGGGATCACTTTAATTTTTCCTAACTGCCTTTTACGCAATCCTCAAGAGGCTTTTTCCGAAACGTAATAACTGGATGTTATAGTGAGTAATGAATGAATCATGAAGATGAATTTATATTCTTAGAAAGGCACAAAAGGAGGGTTTTAAATTACAAAAGGATTTAATCGTGTCTGCCACCAGGGTGAGTTTATTAACAACAGGAGAACTCAGGCAATTTTTAAAAAAATCTTTATGGAGATCACAACATTGAGAGGTTTAAATGATACAAATTTTAAAATAGAAGGTTCCATTAGAGGGAGAACCCCACAGTAGTAATAATATTTTAAAGTATTACAACGTTTCAGTCACTATCCCCTTTAATAAATAGGTCTTTGTTTTAGTGTCAGGGGACAAAAGGTTGTCAGCAGCTTAGGAACAGCACGTCAGCTATTTAAACACAAACACATTTGTAAAATCTCTAAAAAAATAAAAGTTCAGTTTAAGTATCTTACTTTACCACAGAAGATTTCAGCAATTCATGTCGTGCAGAGAATTTGGCCTCCCCAAGGCAGTGAAAGCCAATCGGTGGCTCTCTATGGGCTGTTTCAGTTCATTTGTTAGGATCCAAGTTCAAGAGCCAGAGAGCCACACAATATATATATATATATATATAATACACAAGACCTTTGACAAACCCTGCTTACTTTGCAATATATGGATTAAATAAGAGGGGCGAGTCGACAGCGTTTTGCCGCAATATCACTTAGGAGAGTGTCTGTCCACTGGCATAAAGAAGTTGGAAGGAGGAGATTCGGGAACAATGTTTTTAGCAGGAGAGTCGCAGGACGAGCCAAGGCTGCTGCTGCTTCCATCCAGATTTTCCGAGGAAAGACTGAAGAAACAAAAGTAGTTTTAATTACTGGCCTTCTGTGCACAACTGCAATCCAGTCAGACACTCACAGTGACACCTATGGGTGAGAATCTTATAAAGGGGTGGTTCACCTTTAAAGGAGACATAGTATGTAAAAACCAAGAATGTGCTTGAGCATTAAACTCTTAAGTTTCTGATTACTTTATTGTAAATTTCTGCGAAAACCCTACTAATCCCGCCCATCTGTTCTACTTCCTGTCCGCTGAATTGTCTGGCTGCGCTGGGGAGCTGGCGGCACTCTGCATTGTAGGCTAGGGACCAATCTGCAGTTAGGCTGACCTGATAGAGAACTGAAGCCTGTCTTTGCTTGTGTGACTGCAAGGCTGTGATTGGCTATCCCCCTCCTACTGTGCTTCTGGCAGGAACAGTTAGGACACACTACACGTATGGGACCATTATTCAGAATGCTCGGGACCTGGGGCTATCCAGATAACCGATCTTTCTATAATTTGGATCTTCATGCCTTAAGTCTACCAGAAAATCATGTAAACTTTATAAATACCCAATATGATGGTTTTGCTTCCAATAAGGATTAATTATACATGTATAGGATCTTGTTATCCAGAAACCCATCATCCAGAAAGCTCAGAATTACAGAAAGGCCGTCTACTACAGACTCCATTTTATCCAATTTTTTTTTCAAAATTGTTACCTTGTTCTCTGTAATAATAAATAGGGATGCACCGAATCCAGGATTCGGTTCGGGATTCGGCTTTTTTCAGCAGGATTCATCCTTCTTCCCGGCCGAACCAAATCCTAATTTGCATATGTAAATTTGGGGCGGGGAGGAAAATGACGTGACTTTTTGTCACAAAACAAGGAAGAAAAAAAAATACCAAATCCTAATTTGCATATGCAAATTAGGATTTGTTATTCGGCCGAATCTTTTGCAAAGGATTCAGGGGTTCAGCCAAATTCAAAATAGTGCATTCAATGCATCCCTAATAATAAAACAGTAGCTTGTACTTGATCCAAACTAAGATGTAATTAATCCTTATTGGAAGAAAAACCAGCCTATTGGGTTTATTTAATGTTTAAATAATTTTCTAGTAGACTTAACATATGAAGATCCAAATTAAGGAAAGATCTGTTATCCGGAAAACCCCAGATCCCAAGCATTCTGGATACCAGGTCCCATACCTGTATCTTAGTTTGGATCAAGTGCAAGGTACTGTTTTATTATTACAGAGAAAAAGGAAATCATTTTTTAAAAATGTGGATTGTTTGGATAAAATAGGAGTCTATTGGAGATGACCATTCTGTAATTCGGGGCATTCTGGATAACTGGTTTCCGGATCCCATACCTGTACTAATATTCCCAAATTAAAGGCTGCATTGGATTTTAAACATGAAATATCTCCTAGATTATGAAGTATTCTTTGCTTACACTTTTCTTCCTATGCGTTTCTGACAAATTGATAGGAAGCAGGGAAGTGCCAAACAAGATCTGTGTATGGTGCTCAATAACTGCTCAGCCCTAACCACAACCAAAGCTTGGAAAAGTAAAACTTGTTCTGTAGTAGGACCAACTGAATGATGGCCAGAGATGCAACTGCTACTAAAATTCTGCAATCTGATTTAGTTTACAAATATTACTCACCTATGCTGTTATAAAAAATCAGCAATAACTGGAGATGCAGATTGGACAATATATTATATACAGAAAAACTTTCATGTGAAATGAGTTAACAAAGAGAAATAAACACTTACCAAGCGCTTAGATCTGATAAGTGAGAGACATCTGGAGACAGCATGTTTGTAGTTCCTTGGAAAAGTCGTTTTGGCTGACTTTCAATCTCCATGTCTCCTTCAAAAGGAACACAGAGTTTGTATGAAGGTAAAAACCATTAGGTTGTAGGACAGTTTACCTGGCACTGTCAGCTATTCCCTTTATGCTGTAGAAATCTGTAGTAACTGCTTGGAGCTGGCTACAATGGAGGTGTTATCTATGGTAAAAACAAGGCTAGAAGCATTTTGGGGGTCCCTAGTTGCTGAGCGTGACACAGATTGTTTATTGAACAGCCACAGGAACAACTTTTATCATATGCTCAATTGTATTCTTTTTAGCAATGGCTTTTGTAGCATAAACATTGAGACAAAACCAAGATATTGTCTCAAATCCCTTATTTTTACATATATGAATTGACATTTATTGCACATAGGAGCAACTATATCCAAAATGTGGAAGCCTGTATTATCAGAGGATAGCATCCCTAGCATACATTAAAAGATAAAAAGAGAGATAGAGGGTTTTGTTTTGTCACTATATCAAGGTACAAGGCTGCACACCAAGTGTTTTAATAATTTTAATGTTCAAGTGTTGGAGCACATTCATATGCATAATGATCAACTGCCCCAGTTCAGAAAAAAACTATTAACCCACAATTCTTGTGTGAGGGAAAAAATAAAATGACAGCCCCCCCCCTTTTTTTTTTTAACTGTGTGTTTATTGAAGTTTTTACACATGAATACAATAAATTAAATAAAGAATATTTCTGTTATACATTCTGTTGTGTAATTTTAACAGGCCAGTGGGCCGAGTTTATAATAAAGGGGGAAAATGTGGGGTTTGAGCTTTTATCTATACATGTTTTTACAACATATGTAGCATATTTTCCCTGAAAAACCATATGTTCCAAACAACTCATATTATCCTTACTCAGCCAACACCTCAAGATGATGTTAATGATGGAAACAGGAATTGTATTAAAGGACCAGTAACATCAAAAACATTTTTTTAAAAATTCGTTACTATACATCAAAAAATAAACACCAAGACAAATAAAACTTTAAGATTGCAAAGCTTTTATTAAGATATAACTTACCGAAACTCCACTTCCTCTCCTGTTCAGAAAAGGCAATAGGGCGACCATCCATTGTGCGGTGCTGGGTTTCTCCTCCCTGGCTATCTCTCATGTTGTACTGACTGCATGTGAAGTGGCTGCACCTCAACGGCGTTTGTCATGGCTCTGGTTCTGTCCCTGGAGGTGGGCATGCAGGGGGGGGTGGAGTACTTGATCGGCACATTGCTGATTCCATCTTTCATAGCGATCGAGCAGCACAGTCGAGAGGCCCCAAGCAGGAGCAGGTCAGTGGCCCCCCACCCCACATACAAAGCAGCACCCATACCTCGCTTTTTCAGCACCCGAGGGTCGTAGAACTCGGTAATGATGATATTGGCCATCCAGCAGAGCGGGATGAGCACCAGGATCCAGCACAGAATGTAGAAGATCCCCCCCCCAGCTAGCAGCACCCGGACAGCACATCAGCCACATCCTTGGAGAGCCTGGCCACCACTATTCCAATCATCTGTTCCTCGGTGATCTTGTATTTTTTTCTTGCAGGTTCCGAGCAGACACAGAAACAGATCCAGAGCCATGACAAATGCCACAGAGGTGCAGCCGCCTCACATGTGGTCAGTACAACATGAGAGATAGCCAGGGAGGAGAAATCCAGCACCGCACAATGGATGGTCGCCCTATCGCCTTTTCAGAACAGGAGCGGAAGTGGAGTTTCGGTAAGTTATTTCTTAATAAAGGCTTTGCAATTTTAAAATTTTATTTGTCTTGGTGTTTATTTTCTGATGTATAGTAACAAATTTTTAAAAACATTTTTTTGATGTTACAGGTCCTTTAAAGACACAAAAAACACGGCTTACCTTTCCGTTTAAGAGGTCCAAGTGAGCTGGGTCGAATGCAGTTTATTGGACTTTGACTCCGCCTGCTTAAATAAATGATAATATAAATCAACTTTGGTATTAAAAAATGAAGCTCAGTTATGCATTGACTAACGACAACAGGGCGCGTTAAAGTATCAAAAGAATCTTGGGAGCTGCTCTAGAAAATCTTTATAGAACTACATTTAGCTGCTGTGCACTCTACGGAATACCATGCTATCAATCAATCAATTAAAATATATATATATATATATATATATATATATATATATATATATATATATATATATATATACATATACACACACACACACACACACACACACACACACACATACAATATACATACAATATACATACAATTAAGTCAAAAAAGGCCGCAGGTATGGGACCGGTTATCCAGAATGCTTGGGACCTGGGGTTTTCCAGATAATGGAATTTGGATCTTCATACCTTAAGTCTACTAGAAAATCATGTAAACACGAAATCAACCCAATAGGCTGGTTTTGCTTCCAATAAGGATTAATTATATCTGAGTTTGGATCGAATACAAGGTACTGTTTTATTATTACAGAGAAAAGAGAAATCATCTTTAAAAATCTTGAATTATTTGGATAAAATGGAGTCTATGGGACACAGGCTTTCTGTAATTCTGGGCTTTCTGGATAACTGGTTTCCAGATAACGGATCCCATACCTGTACTAGTTGGACAGCCTGGTGATATGGATTTATGGATTTATGCATTCAATTGACCCTAATCAGATTTAAATGATAAACTGTATATGTTTTCCTTAAAAACACATATCTAAGTTGTATAGTGGAATATTAAGAATGCCTCAAGTAAAAACTATTACTTGATCTGGCTTAATCACAGGAAATTGGCTCCATTCGCATTTTCCTGCAATTAAGCAGGATCTCCGTGAGTAATAGGTTTAACTTGTGGCAATGTTAATGTAAAACAAGAGGGAGTCGTGTTTTCCGGAAGAATTTTGACGTTTCGAGGGTAGTTTCCGTTAAAACTCTAATTTTCGGGTTAAAAAAAAAAAAAAAACCTGAATTTTTCGAGATTTATTATGCCCCTAAACTGCAAAAAGCCCAAGTCTGAAAATACTCCAGCTAAAACCTTTCAAGGTCATGTAGAAGTCAATGGTAGAGGTCACTTGATTCATTTGAAGATGTTTTCAGGGAGTTTTTTGGTGGTTTGCGGTCAAAAACTTAATATATTCAAGGTTTTTGAGGTCTTTTTCACTGATAACTTGATCAATTCTAGGTATTCAAGTTTTTCATCTTGATTGCATTCATTCAAGTGTTTTTTTATAAATAAGCAAACATTCCAGTTGTGGCTTATTAGAGATAGAAAAAATCCTCCCAAACTTTGATAAATAGCCCCCTTAATGTTAATAATGACTAATAAAGACTATTAGTGAAAGGAATGATTTCTTTACATCATTTCTGTAGTTAATGGTAAAGTCTTTAATACTTACGTTGCAAACCGCCTTGTGGGGCTAGGGGTAGGGCTGGGTGGCAATCCATTGCTGCTGACAAGTATTTGTAATGATGGTGAAAAGCATTGCTAGGGAGAAATACAAATAACTATTATTATACTATATTTCACAGTATATTTCTGCACAATAACACCACCTAAAAAAAGTCACTGAAATTTAATGCATTCTCAAAAAGTATATCTTTGAAAATTCATTTTTATTTGTGGTTATTTTTCAGAGGTCACTTACACTTCTGTTAGTGCAAAATGAATGTGAGTGTTGGCATCTGAACAGTGACCTGAATCTAGAGGAGAAGCCTGCCTTCAGTTTCAATGGAAGCCCTGTCACTAGAATTGACAGGTTGATTTCGGCCAGCAAGGGAATGCCCGTCTCTGTTCATATTATCTACCACTCCTTGAATTGCGACTCTCAAGCCGTATGATCTGGCCAAAATTATCCTGTCATTTAAATTAATGCCATGCAGAACATGAGCAAAAGGCATTTGCTAGCATCAGACTACACCTTAGGGTCCCAAAATATGTGCTACAACACATCCAGCCTGACCACAACGCTTTTAATTTCATGCAATCTACAAAATCATGAGAAGCTGGATCACACTTTTGCATCTTATTTCCATAGATCAATTGATGCAAATTCATCTTTAAAAGGGGAACTATCACAAAAATGAAAATGTAATATAAGCTTCATCATACTGAAATTAGAAACGTTCTAAACGCAAAATAAAAATGCTGTACCATTTCTGAAATAATCAAGTTTATCTTCACTATCCCTCTCTCAGCATCTAGCATCTGTTTCTCTTCATTCTGTCTTCATGCAGCAGTTGGGTATCATTGACAGTTAGATCCAATATTATAATATGTTATATCCAATCTTATAGGGGGCACCTTTTGCCTAGATGTATTAGAGCTATTAAAATCACCAGAAATCCTGTCTCTCTACATGTAGGAGTTGGGTAAAAGGCAGTTATATTGGTAGATTGTTTGTAGTGGAATCAGTTATTTGAATGAGCTTGAATACATCGGCTATGAAAGGAAGCCCTCCTATAAGATATATTGGATCTAACGGTCAATGCCACCCAACTGCTGCATGCAGACAGAATGAAGAGAAACGGATGCTGAGAAAGGGATAGTGAAGATAAAGGTGATTATTTCAGAAACAATGGAGAATATTTAATTGATTGTATTTAGAAAGTTTCTCATTTCTGTATGAGAAAGCTTATATTAAATTATCATTTTCACAATAGTTCCCCTTTAAGAAGATATGAGCACTTTAAAAACAAGATAGTTATGCCAATAACATTTATATATGAGCTATATGTATATAATATTCTAAACAAACTCACCAATATAAATTAAAAGAAGGAATATTGTTACTTCAACTAAAGTAAGAAAACAATCTCTGCATTCAAGGCCACTGTATATACATTATCTTAATATAATAATATATTTTGTGGGAAGTGAAAGCTATCATTAGCTGCAATCCTGTCCTAAAAACACATTTAGTTAAAGCATTATATGAAATAATCTTTTTTTTTTTTTACAGAAGCAACTAGTGCTTTAGCTTTTACCTTTCCAATTCCTCTTGTGGGAGAAGGAGCTGGAGACACTGGAACAAAATCAATTCTCTTTGGAGAAGATGATTTATCGAGATCATTGTCACTCTGTGAAAGACATGAAGGAATGAATGTCACAAACAGGTCTACCTCTAATATATGCATGTTTATACTTATTAAGAACATTAACAGTAGTGATAAGATAAAGAACAGTGTTGCAAAAAATAGAATCAGCATACTGTCTGGCACGTGCAGCTGGGATCCCTAAAATTTGCTGCTAATAATGGATGACTACAACGAAAACATAGCTTCTAAAATATCTTTTCTTAGAGCTGGAATGGCTATGTGCATGCTTTGTGCATGGTGCTCTAGGTGCCTTATTTTAATGGCCCATCGCACTCCTGCACTTGCACAGAGTCCTTTAAAAATGACCTCTATCGCATTAAAAGCGTGTCTTTGATATCTGTAATGCCCTGGGAATCCATTTCAACAACAGCTGCTCCATGTGTTTTGTTTTTAAATACATTTACATATGAGCAATGCATCTCCAGATTCTCATTATACTGTATAATGTATTTTTCTTAGATGTCAGCTTAACGGTGTTTTGTGTGGCTGTCAGATCTTATTGACTATTCCCAAAGCAACGCTCTGCACACTGCCATACGCTGGTTCAACTTGTATTATGTCACTGGAAATACCCTAAAGAGGCTCAGTGAGAATAAACCTGAAAGAATAAAATGATGTGAAACTCTTACCAGATTTAGGCTTTCCTCCCAGGACTGGCTCATTTGCATTGCCACTTGCACTTCCCTGGGATTAAAAACATACAAAATAGTAAAGAAAAATGATATAAAGAAGTTGACTTGCAAAAAAATTTAGGTTATTTACCTTTCATGAGCGGTCTCTCTGTTAATCATAAGGTCCACTCCCTCTTCCTAAAAAGAAGGCACAAGGAGGCTCATTAGTATGGAGTGTAGTGGATGGGGCTTTTCTCATTAGGGGGTTTAGTTCTCCTTTAAAGAGCATTTGTGATCCCCATTTGAAAACTAGAAAAATTCAGATCAAGGTGGCAAATAATTCAAAAACTATACATAACAAAAATGAAACCCAATTAAAAAGTTGCATTCTATAACATTTAGGAGCAGATTTATCAAGGGGCGAATTGAAAATTTTTTTATGGTCAAAACTGTCAAATTGCATAGGTAGTTCGATTCGAGTTTTAAAAAGAAATTAAAATTCGATTTTCGAAATTTATCATACTTTGGCCTTTTAAAAACTCAAATTCAACTAATCACCACCTAAAACTTGCCAAATTGCTGTTTAAGTCAAGGGATCAGTTTGGAGTTGTTTGCAGCCTTCCTGACATTCGAGTTTTTTTTTTTTTTCCAGAGAAAAAACTCAAATCAAGTTTTCGGGTCAATTTAATTCATCTGCGTTTTAAAAAGATTTTTTTAATAAATTTCGATTTCGCGTTAGTTAGCGGTTGATCCTTAGCATGCAGGTCAGATTCAAACTCTAACAGCTATGATATGACCCATATGGCCCCCCTGAAATCACTCATTGGATATGGACTAGTCGGATAGGTTTAAAATTTTGTTGAGACAAGGGCCCCATCACCTCATTGATGCGATCGACGCCTGCATTTACCTTTGTTGTGAGCTTAACAGGGAAATTTAAGATTCTCCATGTTTGGTCCTTGTGAGAAAGATTACCAGTACAGGTATGGGACCGGTTATCCAGAGTGCTCAGGACCTGGAGATTTCCAGATAACGGATATTTCCATAATTTGGTTCTTCATACTTTAATGCTACTAGAAAATCATGTAAACATTAAATAAACCCTGGTTTTACTTCCAATAAGGATTAATTATATCTAAGTTTGGATCAAGTACAAGCAAATGTTTTATTATTAAAGAGAAAAAGGACAGCCTTTCTGTAATTTGGAGCATTCTGGATAATGGGTTTCAAGATAATGGATCCCATACATGTATATAAATTTGCACAAGTAAACATTGTTTCGATGTATGAAAGTTTAATCATGCAAACAATGGAAACAAATGGAAAGAAATTGCAGGACAGCTGGAAAAGGGAGCATGCACCTAACCCAAGGTTAATCGGAACAGATTAGAAGGAAAGCAAACAGAAGGACTGTGTGTTTTATATAAACCAGTGAGTAATCACTTGAGCTACAAGCTTTTCCATATGAGGAAAAGTGGAGTCATTCTCTGCACTATTCAGCCTACCTGTTTAATCTGGTGAAGACGGCTGCTTGAGATACGTATTGGAGAAGATGGCACAACCTACGGGAAAAAATAATACAAGTTAAAGATATATACATGAATAGCTCATTGGTTATTTTGGCGTTGTGATAATGTGCAGGCAATGTACTAACTTATTCACTTGCAGTGTCATTAAAGGTATTCCAATCTAATACATGTACAAATATTTTCTTTGAAATTAAAGGGATAATTTGTTTTGTTTCCTGGATCTATTAAACACTAAGGGGCACATTTACAAAGCTCGAGTGAAGGATTCGAATTAAAAAAACTTCGAATTTCGAAGTGTTTTTTGGGCTACTTCGACCATCGAATGGGCTAGTTCGACCTTCGACTACGAATCGAACGATTCAAACTAAAAATCGTTCGACTATTCGACCATTCGATAGTCGAAGTACTGTCTCTTTAAGAAAAACTTCGACCCCCTAGTTCGGCAGCTAAAAGCTACCGAACTCAATGTTAGCCTATGGGGAAGGTCCCCATAGGCTTGCCTGTGTTTTTTTGATCGTAGGATATTCCTTCGATCGTTGTATTAAAATCCTTCGAATCGTTCGATCGTAGGATTAGCGCTAAATCGAACGATTTTAGTTCCTAGTCGAATATTGAGGGTTAATTAACCCTCGATATTCGACCCTTAGTAAATCTGCCCCTAAAGGTAACAGAACACTGGGTTGTTATTAGCTATTGTTGCCAAGCCTTTGGAAGCTCCACAGATTGGGTACAAAATCCTCTACACTTCAAAGAGAATAGGAATAAACAGCAAATACCCTGTGTTCTTAAATGAGACATATTGTGTAAAAACAAGCATTATATTCCTCATTTGTTGCCCATTTGTTCCACTTCATGCCCCCTGAATTCTCTGGCTGTGCAGGGGACCTGGTGGTACTCCGTATAATGCACTGTTGGAAAGGAACCAATTTGCAGTTAGGCTGACCTGATAGGGAACTAAAGCCTATCTCTGCTTGTGACTGCAGTGCTGTGATAGAGGTTTGCACGAGTTTTACGTTTATGGTTTATTATCATACCATAAACCATTGTTGCATTGAGGCTAAATAAAATAGTCATGTTGGTTAATTCATGTTGATGTGGCTCACTATATGGTTTGAAATATAAATTCAGATAAATTCTGGTAAAAGACACTAGTAATTTTGAATACATGCACATCATGATAAATATAATTTTGGCACTCTTAATTATACTGTTTATATGATAAATTGGTTCACCTTATTTGATCATATGGTCCAAAAAAGATCTTTTGATTTAATTTTATTCACAAATAATTAATACACATACGTTAATTCATAACATTTTGTATATTGTGACAATCGAGCACAGATGAATTTAATTGAGTTTTAGTAAACGTAATTTATTTACGAAATGATATATATCCTATGTGATTTATATTCTTATTATTTTGTAAGTATTCTGAACATTAGCATTAAATGTATCACCTGGTATAATAGTGAACGGTATCCAGTTTGGACACTAATGGGCATTGCAGCACGTTGTGCAGTGGGTATATGTTAATCCATATGTTCCAGAGTGGCGCCACTATGAAAGGTTTTTTGGCCATTCGTTTTTCATTCATCTCTTTAAATCCTTAGTGTGTCCCTTACACTAGTTCGTAGAAATCGACACGAACTACATTGAGACGATTTGGAGCAGTACACATGGAAAAATTTCACATTGAACATCTCTTTTGTAAGCACACCGGGTATTTGCGGAGTTAGAAAAATGAACTTAATAAATTAATTGATATATTTTGGACACTATTGCGATTCATAGCTTCGATACACAATATGAATTAATAAGTAAGGATGCGCTTTATTTAATTTATTAATTTAACTTGGGTTGCTAGGAAGCTTTCGTCTATACATCAGAATTGTGTTTGCTGAGATAGAATGAAACTAATTTTTGAAACATATTTGGTTCATTGGTAATATAACATTGTGTCAACCTCCTCATACGAATAGGTACTATTCAAGTCAGTTTTAGTTTTTGGTCAGTATCAGTATGAATACAATTTGTAGCAATTTTGAATTGGTTAGTATCCTGATCTTTTCACAATATTGTTATATAGCATTTACACATCAACTGGCATGGGCACATTTACTAAGCTCGAGTGAAGGATTAGAATAAAAAATACTTCGAATTTTGAAGGTTTTTTTTTGGCTGCTTCGACCATCAAATTGGCTACTTTGACTACAAATTAAACGATTCGAACTAAAAATCGTTTCACTATTCGACCATTCGATAGTCGAAGTACTGTCTCTTTAAAAAAAACTTCGACTACCTACTTCGCCACCTAAAACCTACCGAGCACCAATGTTAGCCTATGGGGAAGGAAAATAGTTTGTTCGATGGATTAAAATCCTTCGAATCGTTCGATTCGAAGGATTTAATAGTTCGATCAAACGATTTTTCATTTGATCGAACGAAATGCGGTAAATCCTTCGACTGCAATATTCGAAGTTGAAAGATTTAACTTCGAGGTTCGAATATCGAGGGTTAATTAACCCTCGATATTCGACCAATAGTAAATGTGCCCCGCAACGTTATCAGTTTATATAAGCACAAATATAATTTGTAGTAATTTTGAATTGGTCAATATTCCGATCGATAGTATTTATACTTTAATTGATAATTTAAAAAGGACTCCTTTTTTTCTTTTCTTTCTTTTTCTAGTTCTAATTTGTGATAAATTTTCAAAATTTTACTGTTAATTTATCATTTATAATTTCACTGTTAAACAAAAAAGGAAAGCAATTGTTTCACTTCAGCTAAGATATCATGTTTTAGGGTTAATGTTAGGATGACTGACGTCACATCCTTTTTACCTGTTTAAATTCTGGTCACGGCTGTTTTTAATTATGCCTATGAGTAAGTATCTTCGGATACGAAACTTGTGAGGATTGTTTGTTTTAGCTGTTTCTGAATAAAGGCTTTTAACGACATTGGTTGGCTCCTGGAGTGCGTGCTTCTTCGCTATTTTTTGAATTACTCCCCCAGCTACAGGTTTGGGGGGCTGCACCCGGGCCACCTGACATCATCGGTGAGTTTGGAAACTATTTCATGTGATTGCTGTGAACAAATATTGTATGCCACACACTGGTTGAAGCTACACCCGAATACGATAGACCCGGGGTTTGTACACCTGGGCCTACTCTGTACCTGGTGAGCCACAATTTGTGTATTATTGACTGTTGGGGATTGAGCTGCCGTTTTTTCTTTGTATATAATACCAAGTAGGCAGAGCAGTGGAGCATGTACCCCAAAACTGTTGGATTTCAGAACATTCCCAAAACACATGGAAGAAGGTCTCCATTGAGGTTCAGCATTTAAGGCAGAGATCCAAATCTGTGGGGTATACTGTAGCTTAGCCAGTCGGTATGGGGTAAAATACACTCTACTGAGGAACATAAGTTGAATAAACCTGTCTCTCATGGGTATAGTCAGTGTGCCAAAGTCTATTAGGCCATTAGCAATGACATTGAAAAAACACCAGTGTGACAATTTTTAAAGCCTGTTAGGACATTAGAAAGGATGTCTTAAAGCTTCTTGGCTGGGTCACTTATGAAAGAACTACAGACACACATTAATCGTTGGATCAAGTCTTGCTCAGATGACATATTTGCCAAATAAAGTAATTAAGTTACATTAAAAGATATATGACTTTCTTAAGCAAAGGTTCCATTTGAGATAGAAGTATATAAAGCCCATTCAGTCACATATTATATAATGTATACAATATGTCATCCTCTGCATGAGATATGCACCGTGGAGCAATAATTCAAATAGGTAAGAATGCTCAGCTCTACTGCGGAGAATGATCACTCCAAAAAGGTAGATTGACATTTGACTGCTCAAAGCAGTCAGACACATTCTGCCAGACTGATACAGGCTTTAATAAATGGGTCCATCTTTCCTGGCTGTTTGGAATACTTTATGGCACAGCCAGTCTTAGACTCATGGGGACATTAAAAGAGAGGTCATGGGGTTTACATATTGTCAAGCCCCCATTATGTCCAAGCAGAGTTCTGTAGCTAGATCATCACTTATCTAACTACATAATAGAGGGCTGTACTGGCTGAGCAAGTCAGAAATGTGGCCATCATCAAAAAAGGACAATCTACTACTAGTCTTAATGTTTTTGTTTACCACTGACTGAAGCAGAGCAGATTACATGGCGTTTACAAGTAAAATATTGTATTAAAGGGGTTGTTCACCTTCCAAACACACATTTACTAAGCTCGAGTGAAGGATTAGAATAAAAAATACTTCGAATTTTGAAGTATTTTTGTGGCTACTTCGACCTTCAACTACGAATCGAACGATTCGAACTAAAAATCGTTCGACTATTCGATAGTCGAAGTACTGTCTCTTTAAAAAAAACTTTGAACACCTACTTCGCCACCTAAAACCTACCGAGCACCAATGTTAGCCTATGGACATTTGAAGAAGGAAAATTGTTAGATTCGAAGGATTTAATTGTTCGATCTAACGATTTTTCGAAGTCGAAGGATTAACTTCGATAGTCGAATATCGAGGGTTAATTAACCCTCGATATTCGACCCATAGTAAATGTGCCCCTTAATCAGTTGAATTGTTTTCAGATTCGCCAGAAATAACGACTATTTACAATTGCTTTCTATTTTTTACAGTTTTTCCTAAATCTAAAGGTGCCCATACACTGAAAGAACCGCTCGTTTGGCGGTGTCGCCAAACGAGCGGATCTCTCCCCAATATGCCCACCTTGAAGTGGGCAATATCGGGCTGATCCGATCATGGTCGGATCCTGACGCATGGGAAACGGGGGTCGGATCACGGGACCGGATCAACGAACAGATGCGGCCACAATCCGATGGGATTTTTTGTTCTATCCGATCGAGATCTGGCCGACTTTCGGCCAGATCTCGATCGGTGAAGCCCGTCGGGGGGCCCCATACACGGGCCAATAAGCTGCCGACACAGTCTGTCGGCAGCTTTTATCGGCCCGTGTATGGCCACCTTAAGACTAAAGGTTAAGGTTTCTGTCTGTTGTTTCAGTCTGGCAGCTCAGTAATTCAGGTACAGATTCTGCAACATTAAGTCGAAACATTTCTCAGCAGTATCTCTGGAATATTAGCAACTATTGTATCAATTATAACAGCAGTTACTTATTTTTCTTATCTTTGTCTGCTCAGCTGGTGACAAAGATAGGAAATGTTTCAACTAATGTATCAATTTAGAACAATGTTACAATTTTACCCCCCCGAGCTGCTTAAGAAGGTCAAAAAATTAGATTTACACTATAATATTAGAAAAAAACATAGAAAATAGAAAGTCAATGGAAAAAGCCTTTATTTCTGGTGAACTATTGTAACTAACTAAACAATTGAACTGAAAAAAAGTGTTGGAAGATGAACAAGCCTTTTAAAAAAGTTTGATGTTTGATTTCTCAAAAGGTTTGCTTTTCATTTTTTTAGTAATAGTAAGATGTTCCATTTAAGCCCTGTCATTAAGACAGCAGGGGATCCATTATAACTAATAGTTCAAGATGAGTGTGGGGATGAGGGGAGTATGCTTGGCTAGAAGTATGCACCCCTTAGTCTTATGTTGATCAGCTGACCCACAGCCCAGCAGTAAAGCAGCATCATGCGGCCTACCTGAGAATTTTGTTAGCTACACTTAAAGTTTCTTATTTTAGTGAGCCGTAGATTATTATGACATCATATTTCTACTTTGCTGGAATTACTGGCAGCAGCAGCTCTGACTGCATCATGGTGGTCAAATCACCACATTTTCTTGGTCTGCCCAAGTATTATTATCTTTTATATTTTGCATTCTGTCATATTTCACATCCTTTTCATTAATTTCTCATATCTCTGCTTTAAAGCAAGACTCCCAAACAGGAAGTAGCAAAAGTGATTTACATAGTAACAATATACTGTCCCACAAGAACAAAACCTTTTTCTTATTAAGATTCCAACCTAATCAATATCTCTATTTACAGCACTAAAATGTCAAAGACTATGCCCTTTTGTTTTCATGGAGATTTTACTTTACCCGATATCTGCATGCCGAAAAGCAACTTTTCTGGTCACGTTTTAGTATTTAGATTAAAAATATATTTTCTAAGGAAGCACAATGTAAAACATAGCATGTTGAATTTGTGTTAAAAATATCCATTCTGCCTACAGCTTTGATTAAACTGTGTGTGGGCAGGTTATGAAAATCAGCTGTGACTAAACTTTATTTTTAAACAAAGGTGCTTTAATTTTAGCCTTCAAATTGTATGATACTGTTTGCCAATTGTTTTAATCACTGAAAAATCTGGGGGTTTTTTTGCTATAGATTGAGCTAAAGACAGCAATATTGAAGACTGCAGGTACTCAATGTTTTGTCCCTGCAATGTAGATAATTAGATAACCTGAGCACAGGTTAATCCCCCTGGATTATGAGGTCCTGCTAACAAAACAGTCAAAACATATGGTGAAATATAGGGAGGCATAATCTAATTATTTGTCTCAGAAGTACCAAATATGGAGTATCTTAATTTCCCTGTTTAGCTATAAAAACATAAGGCCAATCAACACATAACTTGTTATAAAACAAATAGGTAAATAGTTTTTGAACAGACCAATATCACATAAAAAACATCTGTACTTCAGTGTGTTATATAAACATATCACAGAAAACATTTCAGTGTAAGATTTGTTTACTGTACAGGTATAGGATCTGTTATCCAGAATGCTCGGGCCAGAGGTTTCCGGACAACGGATCTTTCTGTAATTAGGTTCTTCGTCCATAAACCGTCCAGAAAATAATTTAAAAAAATAAAATGCGCTGGTTTTGCCACCAATAAAGATTAATCATATCTTCATTTGGATCAAGTAGAAGCTACTGTTATTATTACTGAGAAAAAAGTAATCATTTTTTAAAATTCGGATTATTTGGATAAAATGGAGCCTATGGGAGAAGACCTTTCCATAATTCAGAGCTATCTGGATAACCGGTTTCTGGATAACAGGTCCCATACCTCTACTGGGATATGCAGAATATTTCAAATGAGACAAACTAAGGATCAGATTCCCCTCTTTCCCTAAGTTAAATTAAAACACATTATAAATTACTAGTGAAGAATAAGAAATTATCAAAAGAAGAAAGCCCATAATATCAGTATTATGTTATACTTGACAAAGGGAGCAGGTTAAATAATCACACTTATTACAAAATTGTGTTTCTGGCTAATTATGTGGAAATGTATGTTGTTAGGGAAACGGACAGCAGATGTTAGAAATGAGTGCAGCACTTACCAGACTCTGACGATTCACTACAGTGGTACTGTTCCGACGCGCTCTTATAACATCTGTCTGAAACACCTGTGAATTGTCACTGAAAGACACAAACACTGTCAGAAGTAATAAGGATTTACACAAAACAACCTGAAAGCGTTAAACAAGAAACAAGTTATCTTACTAAGCAAAATAGCCATGAACTTGAGAACAGAAATATTCAAAGAAGTGGCTAATTGGGGGCATAAAAAGTAACTGTCAAAACAAACGTGCAAATCTCTGTGGGTTCTGAGCTCTCAACTGGGGCACAAGGCTGGGGTTGCTTTGCTTTATGTTCCTTTTAAAGCCTACACAAAATGGCTAATTATATGCCAGACAGTAGCATAGATTTAAAGCTGACCATAGACTCAAAGATCTTTCCCTGTTATGACACTAAAGGCATGGCTATATTGGGGGTAATCTGAACGTGCGCCGAGCGATCGGATTACAACACGCCAAGGGGCTCCGACGGGTAAAAATCAAACCCTTCCGATCAATATATCGGCCAGATATCGATCGTGAAAACCCGTAGGAAGCCCCCATGCACAGGCAGATAAGCTGTAAAATTGGTCTAAACGACGATATCTGTAGCTTTATCTGCCCGTGTATGGCCACCTTTACCCGTGTCACCAAAAATTCACAAAACAATGAAAAATTTGGCAAACACATGGAAGTGCACGGGCATTTTTTGCTCAACATTTTTTTTTTTTACTATGCATTAGAATTTATGGGCGTTTTTTTTTGCGGGAAAATATTTTGCTCATCACTACTGAACAACATTATTCAGTCAATATTAACCACTACAAAAATGTAGTTTATAGAATACTACTTTTATCTAGGAGTATTGTGAATTTACTCTCTTTTATGCATTATTTGGCATAAAAATAAAAAAAAAAGAAAGACATGCCTGTTTATTTAGCAGATGATTTAACCCCTTTTGTAACTTATACAGTGAAGAATGTACAGCCTATTGCAAAATATAAGGATTATCAGTAGGGATGTACCCGAATCCAGAATTTGCAGGATTCTGATTTGGCCGAATACAAGTGTCTGGCTGAACTGAATCCTTAATATGGTCACACAAACAAGAAAGTAAACATTTTTAACCCTTCCTGGCAATAATTTGCATACGCAAATTATGGTTTCGCTTTAGGTTCAGTATTCAGCGGAATCTTCGGTTTAGCCGAATCCTAAAATAGTTGATTCGGTGCATCCCTAATAAAAGTCTCCTAGGATTTCCATGATCCTATAAAGATTATATATTATAATGAAGTTTCAATGTAACAGAAATTACATCACTAAGCATAAGTTATAACTGATGACATCACCAAGCACCATTTATATAGATAGAATTTACAGGATATTCCTGGCTCATGTATTACATGTAGATAACAACGCATTTGAAAAGAGCAGTTACAATGTGTTGTTCCTGCCTTCCTAATCTCATTAACCAACACCTACTATACTCCTTTTCTTCTTTTTCTCTATGTTATAACAAAACAAACTCTCTAAACCCCTTACAGATATACATCAAATCAAACTCAGTCTCACAACTCACTGAAATGTCATCTAACTGCATCCTCTTAACAGGCACTGCTTTTCCCCAATACACATAATAGGACTGTTATCCAGTCAGTTATTCACTACACTTTGATTTGCTACACTATTCTTTTCTTTTTTTTTTGATTCACTACATTTTGATTTGATCGCCTCTAGTTTCTTTATATAGGATCGGTTATCCAGAATGCTTGGGACCTGGGGTTTTCCCAGATAAAGGACCATTCTGTAATTTGGATCTTCATACCATAAGTCTACCAGAAAATCATGCAATCATTGAATAAACCCAATAGGCTGGTGTTGATTTCCAATACGGATTAATTATACATTAGTATAATTTAAGTACAAGGTACTGTTTTATTATTACAGAGAAAAAGGAAATTATTTTAAAAAATTTGGATAAAACAGAGTCTATGGGAGACAGCCATTACGTAATTCGGAGCTTTCTGGTTAACGCGTTTCCGGATAATGTATCCTATACCTGTAACAAAGCATTTTAAGGTTTATCAAGGCATTTATTTATCTTTAAAATGTTCACCTTTTCAGCAATCACATCCTCCTAAAATAATTTGCCTTGCCTTCCATTCCTCTGTCCCTTCTATGTCTTGACTTTATTTTGTCCATTTAAAAACAAAAGCAACTGTGATCTGCTTATTTTTGAATCATATGAAATTTGGATGCAGAGATGATTACAATGCATAGATCACTTATGGTAGGACTACAGTGATGTTTTCGGCGCAATCCGACGCACTGCGACAAAACACTGGCGTCAAATTGCATGCAACGGAAATAAGGTAAGAGATAGAATTGTCGGATGACAATGCATTCACTTACCTTATTTGTGTCGCATGTGATTTGACGCCGGCGTTTTTTCGCAGCGCATCCGATCGTATCGAATCCGTGTAGTCCTACCCTTAGAGACACAGACCTAAATACCAGAGAGCTGAGAGTGCTGGCTCAAATGGGGAACACACTAGGGATGCACCGAATCCAGGATTTGAATCCTAATCTAATCGGCCTAATCCTAGTACATGGCCGAACTGAATTTCCATATGCAAACTAGGGTCAGGAAGGGAAATCACTTAAACTTTTTGCCACAAAACAAGTAAAAATGTTTTTCCACCTTTTCCCTTCCTGCCCTGATTTGCATATGCAAATTAGTATTCAGATTTGGTCATGTATTCAGACGAAACGTTCATAAAGGATTCAGAGATTTGACCGAGTCCCAAATAGTGGATCCGGTGCATCCCTAATAAACACACACAAACCTTCAAAATATTAATGTACATTAAAAGTTACCTATAGGCCATGTTGATCATTTTTCACCAATAGGGCTGTTCCCAAACCTGACCGTTTTGCAAACCAGACAGTCCTTCTCAATCTGTCAGAGTTTCCAATACTAACGGATTACTGCTGCACATATATGGCAGCCCCCTCATACTGGAACATGGGGGATCAGATAGGTAGTGTAAAAAAAATACTTTATGGAAAAATTATAAATAGGGTGAAGACAATGTTTAATCTCTGGTGTCAGTATCTCTAACTAAATGTAATAACTGGACCAATCAAATACATTAGTATTTTTTTTTTACTATTCATTACATTGCATGTAAGTAATATCACTTGCTTGGCAAAATCCTTACAGGAACAACAGCAACACAAATAAATAAAGTTTTAAAGGAATGACAATATAATACACTGCACTGGTAAAAGCGGTGTGTTTGCTTCAGAAAAACGACTATAGTTTATGTCTATGAAGATTCTCATGTATCCAGGTCATGGTATACAGTATCTAGTAGAATTAAGTCAAAGGTAACTGGACATTTACAGGTTTTTTTTTAAATGTTTCACCACTCATGAAAGTGGTATTGAATCCCCTGGAATTTAAACCCTTGAGGGTAGTAAACCAATCACAATGGTTCCATTGAACTTCAGTGAAACTCACAGATGTGCGAAAGTGTGATCCAGTCACAATGGTACCATGATTGTCATTGAGGCAGGTGTTAAATCTTTTACTGTACATGACTGAAAGTGTCACTTCTCAGTTGAGACAGTGCAGCGCAATCGTACATTATATTTTCATTACTTTAATACACTTATTTTTGTGTTAGTGTTCCTTTAAGTCTTTTATTATAGTTGATTTATTTTTGCTTTATCCATCTTGTCTTCTTCTCATTTGACCTGGACTCTACTATTAAATGTTTTGCCCATGACCAATTCTCTAACTTGACATTCCCTTTTGGCCTCTTAATTTTACTTGAATACAACCTTCTCACTTGACTCTGTCCCTGTATCTGCTCTTATTTGTATTTGCTACTCCAGCCCTTTATTAATAAACTTTGCAACCTACTCTTCTTCCTTATCAGTGTTCCTCTGGCCCATTTTCTCAATTGAATATGCTCCTCGAGCCTCTTGAGGGTCTGGCCACACAAGCAGATTCGGGAGTTGCCTCAGGAGGAAACTTCGGGCGACTTCAGAAAAAGAATCGCTGCGTGTGCCTTCAGGGGGAAGGGGGGAGGCAGTTCGGGGAAATTGTCGCCCCAAAGAAGAGGAGATTTGTTGCTGGGGCGACTAATCTCCCTGAATCTGCTCGTCTGACCTGACCCTTAAAGGATCAGTAACACCAAATAATGAAAGTCTTTTAAACTAAAGAAAATATAATTTACTGTTGTGGTGCACTGGTAAAACTGGTGTATTTGCTTCAGAAGCACTACTATAGTTTATATAAACAAGCTGCTGTGTAGCCATGGGTGCAGCCATTCAAAGCTGAAAAAGGAGAAAAGGCACAGGATACACAGCAGATAACAGACAATGGGATTCTTATCTGCTATCTACTGTGTGTCTTGTGCTTGAATGGCTGCCCCCATGGCTACACAGCAGATTGTCTATATAAAATATAGTTGTATTTCTGAAGCAAACAATAGTTTTAGCAGTGCATGGCAAGGCTCCATTATATTACTATTCCTTTAAAACAGTTTAATTTTTTAAGGATCATTCTCATGCAACTATGTCCTATCTTTTTTGCCAAAGAAAGGGCAGGACTCTGTGATCCTATATCACGACTTCATTGTCAATTCTAAAATAATGATTCAAGCAAGTAATGACAACTCCTTGTGCCTCACGAGCCGCAGTTAGACTGTGAGCTCCAAAAGTAAGGGGCTTGGTTTGCTTGAACACTTTTTTTGTAAAGTACTGTGTATAATGTAACAATGTTATGTAATCATTCTATCCAGGATCCATTCTAGCATTTGCATTAGGCCACATACACATTGCTATTTAGTAATATCAGTCAATCCAACTGCAACTGTAATACATAGTCAATATTTCATGTCAAGTTTAGAATGCTGGTCTCATTTTGGTTCCAGTTGTCCATCAACTTTGAATATGTCTTCACATGTAATGGCCCAGTGCTGAGGCCCATTTCCACGTGACCTATTACTGTGCGTCCAATTGGCTGCTTATTGCTGCTAGTGGAGTGTGCTGTTTATGAAGCTGCTCTCACGTGCTCCCCCTATGGTTGCCATCAGCAAACACTGTCCCCCTGCTGAACCCCTTCCCCTTACCTGAGGCCATTGATTAGAGGGGCGCTATTAGACCTCCTCAGATTCCCATCACTCGGGGGCCCCGGCATTTCGAGGTCCAGCTCCATTTTCTCCTGTGCCATGGTGGCGTCGCTCCCCGGCTTCTCCTGGGGGTGTGAGCGGAGAGTTAGCGCCGGCTTCTCCCCTCCTTCCCTCACTGGCTCATATCCCTCCCTCGGGCTCCCCGCTTAGGCCCCACCGACCGAACGGAGACTCCAGCCAGAGCCCCATAGCCCGGGAAAGTCCTACGGATCGTGCAACCCCGCCGCCGCAGCCTCCTCCTCCTCCCGCCTTATTCCGTTCCAAAGCTGAGCAGCTAAGTAGCAGTTCAGGCCCAAGCCTGTGCAGAACTTGCGCGCAGCCTCAGGCGCATGCGCACAAAACCCAACTCCGAAAACAGCATCTCCTGTAACAGGTACAGGCCCATGTGACACACTGAATACTCGTATGCGCCCACTCAACCCCTATGTTTACTTTCTGTTGGTTGGTAACTTTAATATTAGTTATACTTCTTCGTATATAGCCCATTGGCCCATCATATGTTTTGTTATTGTCACTGCAGCCATCAAGTACAGCTGTAGCCACTGCAACTGTAAACTCTCCAACTGGCAATATTTCTTCTGATTCTTTCCACTTATCAAATGGGGGACACTGACCTCCAAATTCTCTCTCTGTAAACCTACACATCTATTGTTACTTTTTATTACTTCTCTTTCTATTCGGGACTCTCCTAATCACATTCCAGTCTCATATTCAAATCAATGCATGGTTGCTAAGGTAATTTGGACACTAGCAACCAGATTGCTGAAATTGCAAACTAGACAGCTGCTGAATACAAAGCAAAATAACTCAAAAACCACAAATTAAAAAATGAAAACCAATTGCTTGGACTTGAAATACTACTCTCTTCATCATACTAAGGGGCAAATATATTAATAATCAAATTGAAAATTTGAATTTTCTTTTTTTTTATGGTCAAAACTGTCAAATTCAAATTGTGAATAATCCATACTCAATTCGAATTTTAATCAGAATTCAAAATTTGAGATTTATCAAACCTTGGCCCTTTAAAACTTCGAATTAGACTATTCACCACCTAAAACCTGGCAAGTTCACGTATACATGGTCGGCCCAGATCCGCACCCAGATCCTTCGATTTAAAGGAGAAGGAAACCCCCTGGGCGCAAAACCCCTCCCCTGTGCTGCCCCCCTCCCTCCTCCTCCCTGGCCTACCTGTCCACCTGGGCAAATGCCCCTAACTTGTTACTCACCCCTCTGCGCAGGTCCTGTCCACGGAGTTCACAGTCGCCATCTTCTCCCACGCGCGTCTTCTTCCTGCTTTGACCGGCGTCCATGCGCAGTAGGAACATTTACCGGTACGGCTCTACTGCGCATGCGCCGAATGTCCCGAAAACTTCGGAAAACTTTGTGACATTCAGCGCATGCGCAGTAGAGCTGTACCGGTAAATGTTCCTACTGCGCATGGACGCTGGTCAAAGCAGGAAGAAGACTCGCGTGGGAGAAGATGGCGACTGTGAACTCCGTGGACAGGACCTGCGCAGAGGGGTGAGTAACAAGTTAGGGGCATTTGCCCAGGGGGACAGGTAGGCCAGGGGGGTGGAGGGAGGGGGGGCAACACAGGGGAGGGGGAGGGGTTTTGCACCCAGGGGGTTTCCTTCTCCTTTAATGGCTCCTTCCTGCCTTGACCGCACGGAAGATTGCGGGAAGGCCGCGCGGCCGAGGGTGTCCCTGGATAGCAGCCCCGGTGGGCCCCGCCCCCCCAGTCCGACCCTGCATGTATAAGTCAATGGGAGAGGTCCAGGGACCAATTTGAACATGTTACTAGCCTTCCCGACATTCAAGTTTTTTTCGAATTAGATTCGATTTGAATTCAATTCGAGTTTTCGGGTTGGTAATATTAGTTCGAGTTTGATATATTCAATTTTTTAATGAAATCCCCCCCCCAATTCGGATGTCGAGTATATTCAATATTCGACCTTTGATAAATGTTCCTATAAAAGTTAACTCAAAGGTAAACAACCCCTTTAAAAGTTGACAAAACTTTATCAACGTACGTGTTTGTAATAATAACAATTTTCTGTTACTTCAGTTACTTAAATCAGTGTTTCAATATAAAGATATAAAAGGTTTGTTTTATCTCAGGGCAGATGAACTGTAAAAATGTATTAGTAAATAGTGTCAAATATTGCTTTAAAAATTTACTCAAATTAATATATGTTATATTTAAAAAAGATTTTTTTTC
This sequence comes from Xenopus laevis, assembly GCF_017654675.1. Classification (NCBI taxonomy): domain Eukaryota; kingdom Metazoa; phylum Chordata; class Amphibia; order Anura; family Pipidae; genus Xenopus; species Xenopus laevis. The sequence continues at coordinate 60,602,415 of NC_054385.1, read as the reverse complement.
TCAGGGCTACAAGGAAAATAGATTTGTCCAAATGTTAAAGGGGGTTGTTCACCTTTGCATTAACTTTTAGTATGATGTAGAGAATGATATTCTGAGACAATTGGCAATTGGTTTTCCTATTTTATTATTTGTGTTTTTTGAGTTATTTAGCTTTTTATTCAGCAGCGTTCCGGTTTTCAGTGTTAGCAAACTGGTTGCTGGGGTCCAAATTACCCTAGCAACCATGCACTGATTTGAATGAGAATGTGGAATATTAATATGGGAGAGTCTGAATAGAAAGATGAGTAATAAAAACTAGCAATAACAATACTTTTGTAGCATTACAGAGCATTTGTTTTTTGATGGGGTTAGTGACCCCCATTTGAAAGCTCGAAAGAGTCAGCAAAAGAAGGCAAATAAATAATGAAGACCAATTGAAAAGTTGCTTAGAATTGGCCATTCTATTACTAGTGCAGGACAACACTGCATTATATTTTTTTTACTTTAAAAAATTTCATTTTTTTGATGTTACTGGTGAACCAACCCAGTGGATGAAGTGAACTAATGAATTGAATTATGGTTGCTCCAATGATATGACTTAATACATATATGCAGATAAATAATACTCCCTATGCAAAAACAGAAAATAAAGTGATTGTGAACTATACTTAGGAATGCGGGTATATCTTTCTATTCTGTTCCCTTCAATTCTTCTGTGTCTTCCAGTCAACTTGCCTGGGATAGAAGCAGGAATAGAGACGTGGGAGTTAATTAAATATATATTCTTTTAGAAAGGATATACACGTCTGCTGCAAAAGACTAATCATAGGCTAAGTCTCTTAGTTCCATTGGGCAGCAGTATACCTAAAAAAACAAAATGTGTTGCCCATTGTAAAGCAGGATGATTCAAGACACTACAGTGAGACACTAGTGACATGGCTCTACAACTGAGACCACTGGCAGTATTGGGAAACTAATGGTCCATGTTGCCCAAATTTCAAAAGACAGAAACACACTAAAAGAATGGAGGGTACTGCAGTAGTGATGTGTGGGTCGAGAATTTCTTGACCCGCACCCGACCCTAACCCACCCACTCCCCACCTGCACCCGACCCGGGCCCGCTGCTCTCCTTCAGTTATAGACCCGCGCCCGACCCGCCCACAGTGATGTCACAAAAGGGGCGGGGCAGGCGGAAGTGTATAAATTCCGGGACCACATGGAACATTACTGTTCAGTGAGTTTGCAATTGATCCTTAGCATTCAGCTCAGATTCAAAAGCAACAAGTCACTGATTGGTTACTGACAGTGGAAACCAAGTGAGCTGAAAAGCAGGAGGTAGTGTTCTGGCTATTATGTTAGACATCCAGTCACTCCAGTCTTTATACATTACATTTTGTCAAACTAACTATATTCGAAACATTTTTTATTTTGCACAGCCTATATAATTACCCAGTTTTTGTTTTTATACTGAACAATTCCTTTAAGTTTACCATTGGAACCAATCAGCAGGTGTATTTACTGGTCACCTTTCTAAAAATCAAGCATCTTATTGGTTGCTATGGGTTACTGTGAATGGGCAAACATAGTGCCTTTTATTACATATGGGGTTTGGCCACCTGTGGGGGCTATCTTGCACAAATATGCCAGATTCAGTAAATTAACAACACATATTACATGATATATATATATATATCTGGGGTATACATGTGGCATGTCGAAAAATGTCTCCAAAACTGTGAGACATCACGTGTGAGAGGTTACTCAGTCCATTACAAAAAGGAAAGCTTACTAATTAAGCGTTTAATACCAAAGGTATCATGCTCAGTTAGGCTCAGATAATCTTGCCTAACTAGGGGTATAATGAGCGCATAGGCACTCCTGCCCGCATGCTTGCATCAATTTAAAGAAGAAGAAAGCGGCAGAGAGGAGGGAGATTTGATCGGTAGAGAGAAAACCGACCCTCTATATTTACGCCAGTGAGCTTAACCCACAAGATGTTTGTTCCTGCATACGTTTAATCCATTATGCATTCCACCAATGGGGCAGGCATGAAAAAACACAGCCAGTGTTTCCTGATCAGACTGCACCCATTAAGGTGCATGATATGTTAGAGCTGCTTACATGTGCCTTAATGAGTACAGGCCAATCAGGAAGCAAAAAAAAGACAAATGAAAAGAGGCGAAAAATAGTATGGACTGTGGGCATGTGGTCTAAAGCTTTTAAGTGGGCCCCTGGCACCCCTGCCCACCATATCCAAAAACATATGTGTAAAAGTGCTGTACTGATGGAATTTAATTTAAAGAGGTTGTTAACCTTTGAGTTAGCCTTTAGCATGAGTAGAGAGTAATATTCTGATACAATTTGCAATTGGATTTAATTTTTTATTTAACATTAAATTTTGCAGTTCTTCAGTTTGTAATTTTGTTGCAAGTGTAATAAATAGTAATAAAAAATAGTAATTACAATACATTTGTAGCCTTACAGAACCTTTGGTTTTAGATGGCGTGACCCCCATTTGAAAGCTGGAAAAAATGAGAAGAAAAAGAAGCCGAAATAATGTAAAAACATTAAAAAATATGTTCTAACATACTAAAGGTTTTAAAGGGGTTGTTCATCTTCAAATAACTAGTTGTTTTCAGATAGATCACCAGAAATAACTACTTTTTCCAATGACTTTCTATTTTCTATGTGTGACTGTTTTTTGTTAATATTGAAGTCTAAAGTGTAATTTGTCACCTTCTGAAGCAGCTCTGAGAGGGGGGGTCGCCAACCCTGTAAACTGTTCTAAATGGATACATTTAGTTGATACATGTGTTATCTTTGTCCCTGCTGAGCAAAAGCCCTGGGTTTCATTACAGGCAGCTGTTAAACTTAATACAATAGTTGCTAATACTCCTGAGATGCTGCTGAGAAATGTATCAACTCAATGTTGCAAAATTGTAACAGTTTAGAGTCTGCACCTAAAATACTGAGCTGCCAGACTCAAACACCAGAGACAGGGACATTCAACTTTAAACTTAGATTTTGGAAAAACAATAAAAAAAAATAAACAATGGAAGGTATTTGAAAAATGTCTTTATTTCTGAGGAACAATTTAAAAACAACTGAATTGAAAAAAGTGTTTGGAAGGTAAACAACCCCTTTAAAGGTGATCCACCCCTTGCAATCATTGGCAGTGGCCATGATTTTTTAAGGAATCTTGTAACCATATGACAAAAAAGTGCTTTCACAAAGTGTATTAATCATGTTATGACTTTTTTGTGTGTTTATCCCAAGAATGACCCAATTTAATTCATACATGAATCTACAAAGGTCTTATTGGTCTGTTATGTGCACAATTCATTTTCAAGTGTGTAATGCTGGAGGCACTCACATCGCATGTTAAAGTGATTGCAAATCGGGTTATGCAATTTATAATGTGATGCAAATGAATGAACTTTTCAAGTATAAAAAACACTTCAGGAAGTGATGTCATATATGCTTATTATTGTAACTCTGCAAAGAACTTTTCCTAACCAGCGTATTTTGTAAGAACTACTAGTGAATGTTTTAGTAGAAATGGAAAGGTACAATGACCATAAACGCAAGTGCTAAAGCACTAAGGGATGCAAAAATAGCCCACCTTAGTGCTCATTTAAGAAGCACTTGCATCTGTGGTATTGCTGCACTCTGCACCTCATGTGGATTATGAATCCAGTGTAAGGTGGGTACAACGGAGACCTGTCCTATCAAAGGGCAGGCAGTAAGTACATAACTACTAAGTACCTTCCTTCTGCCTCCTCATGAATACAACGGTGTTGAACGCAGATAGAGTTCTCTTTACGGGGGAGACACAGTTGGCAGTAAGTGATGTCATGAGTTTCAACTAGGGATGCACCGAATCCAGGATTCGGTTCGGGATTCGGCCTTTTTCAGCAGGCTTCAGATTCGGCCGAATCCTTGTGTCAGGCTGAACCGATTCCGAATCCTAATTTGCATATGTAAATTAGGGGCAGGTAGGGAAATTACGTGACTTTTCATCACAAAAGAAGAATTTTTTCCACTTTTTCCCTTTCCTACCCCTAATTTGCATATGCAAATTAGGGTTCGGTTCGGTATTCGGCCAAATCTTTCACAAAGGATTCGGGGATTTGAGCGAATCCCAAATAGTGGATTCGGTGCATCCCTAGTTTCAACTTACAGTCTTCTCTGGAGGAGAAAGAGAATGTATATCAAGAGAATAATGTCTCAAAGATCAGTTTATTTATTGTGCATTGATTTAAGGAAATTCCATAGCCTGGTGTGAAATTACAGTCTGAAGTGGTCACTTGAAAAAAGCTGTGTAAAAAAAAAACAGCATTGCCATTGCTGCTTCTTACTGTGTCTAGTAGTATCTGAGTGGATGGATGGTGTAATGTATGTGTAAGGAGAAACACTCAGCTTTATAAATATGGCATTATTTTACACCACTATACAATGGTTTTCAATCCTATATAGTTTTAAACTAATGGATATTTTTCCTGCCAACATTTAATTTGCTGCTATGCTTGGTTAGACCTTTGTAGAGCAATGTGGTGCAATTTTCTCTTCTTTATTCTCCATGTCGGTTGAGCATGCCCAGTAAAGTTAGGAGCTAAGCTTTAAAGGAAAACTAAACCCTCCCAATAAGAAAAGCTCTACCTACCGAAGATCCAAAATATGGCACCCATGCTATCTAGGGTAGGGTAGTATGTAGGGGCTTTTCTTATTGGGGGGTTAAGTTCTCCTTTAAAGCAAAACTTTACCCCCAAAATGAATACTTAAGCAACAGATAGTTGATATCATATTAGGTGGCATACTTACTTACATACTGTTGCTTAAGTATTAATTTTGGGAGTAAAGACTTTGGAAAACTAAGCACTCCGATTGCCATCCTGCCAGGCAGTTCGGGGAGATAAATCGCAGGGCGACTAATCTCCCTGATTCTGACTGTGTGTCTCTGCCCTTAACCGCATCCGACATATCTGCCCATGTTGATGTCAAAGAAGATGATTTCCTGTCATTTTGCAAAAGTAACCAGGCAAATAGGCAGCCTGATGATGCTGAGCTCACAGGAATATTCAAATCAATTATGGGAATACTAATTAACTAAAATCCAAACCCCACCAAAAGATAAAAAGGACATTTAAAATCATACTTTATATCAGAGGTCTTCTGATACGCTTTAATAACCAAGTAACGCTTGCTTTTTGCACTATTTTACATGATAGATAACTGCAACACATAGGTGATCTGAATTGCAAGGGAGTTCAAAAGAGGAAAACGTAAGGGAAGGTATCTGATCGATAAATGAAAGAAGAAATTTGCCAAACACAAAAGGTTAGTGTAGCGGGGAAATCCCCTGCACGTTTATTAAGTCAAATGATGTAACGTTTTGGGGGGCGTGCCCCTTCCTCAGACATGCAGAAGCTCTCTCAGTTAGTGTTTAAAAACACATAGTGATTTGCATAATTAATACAATATACCAGTATTTAAGTGAATTAGAATGAACACTACTTAGACAGGAAGATACCAAATACATTACTTTATTTTCTGCCAAATAGGAAAGGCAGCAGGGGAGGTGATGCATGTTTTGGTAATGCATATATGTAAGAAACCACTAGATATAATGTCAACAGCAGCTAATTTATTACATATTGAGGGATTATTCCATACAACACAAAACATGTGCGCAGGACTAGTTGAGATTAGAGGAATTTGTGAAAAAGAAATGGAATTTATAATAGAAGTTTAAATACCGACATGCTGCTCTCCAGGCTGGTGATGAAAAATAGTTTATTGGGATCATGTGGGTTTACACCCAGATTAAGAAATAGTGTTTGTTATCTGATTAAGATTTGGCCTTAGACATGGGCTTGGGAAAATAAAATAGGTGGTGGTAAAATAAGATAACTGATCAAAGCAAAGTAGCACATATGGACATGGCAATGGACATACATTTAAATTACCATAAAACAAATGATAATGAGTGAAAGAAAAGGTGCACAGTTTTGTTATGGTATAGTCAGACAGAAAACCTATATGTATAATCAGGCAAAGCAGATGTGAACATCTGATACAGTAAATACAGTATAATTAAATTATTTTAAATTGCTATAGTGACATCCTGCAACCTTTTGTTCTTCTGTGGCTTTTCTATAGTACTAATTTATTTGTATTTATATGTTTTCAGGATATTTTCTGACCCAGAGTGTAAAACAATATTATCAGATATGGCAGATTCATAAACAAACCCAGTAGAAACATACGCATAGCACTTAAAAACCAAGACAACACCCCTTACCACTGACTGATTCTACAGCTTTAAAGGGGTGGTTCACCTTCCAAACACTTTTTCAGTTTAGTTGTTTTCAGATTGTTCCCCAGAAATAAAGACTTTTTTCAATTACTTTCCATTGTTTATTTTTTACTGTTTTTCCAAAATCTAAGTTTAAAGTTGAATGTTCCTGTCTCTGGTGTTTGAGTCTGGCAACTCAGTAACTGTTACAATTTTTCAAGATTTAGTTCTCAGCAGCATCTCTGGAGCTACCTGTAATGAAACCAGCAGATTCTGTTCAGTAAGGACAGAGATAAGAAATGTTTCAACTAAATGTATCAATTTGGAACAGTTTACAGGGTCGGCGAGCACCCCCCCCCTTACAGATATTCGACTAGGAATTGAAATCCTTCGACTTCGAATATCGAAGTCGAAGGATTTAGCGCAGATAGTTCGATCGAACGATCGAAGGATTATTCCTTCGATCGAACGATTAAATCCTTCGAATCGAACGATTCGAAGGATTTAAATCCAACGATCGAAGGAATATCCTTCGATCAAAAAAAGTTAGCCAAGCCTATGGGGACCTTCCCCATAGGCTAACATTGACTTCGGTAGCTTTTAGATGCCGAACTAGGGGGTCGAAGTCTTTTTTAAAGAGACAGTACTTCAACTATCGAATGGTCAAATAGTCGAATGATTTTTACTACGAATCCTTCTATTCGAAGTCGTAGTCGAAGGTCGAAGTAGCCCAAAAAAACTTCGAAATTCGAAGTTTTTTTACTTCGAATCCTTCACTCGAAGTTAGTGAATCGGCCCCTAAGTCTCTTACTGACTTAAAACATTTTGCTTTAAAGTGACAAACATGTTAGAAATCTTTTTTAGGTAAACTTAGATTGTAAGCTCTACAGTGCATGGCCCTTCTTCCTCTTATGACTTTTTTAACACTTAGCTCTTAATCTTTTTCAACAATACATTTTTATTAAAAGTTTTCAAATCACAAGAAAGCAGAATTGTTACATATAACAGATTCAAAAATTACAAAGAAATGAAAAACAAAAATAAGTCCAATCATACAGTAGCAAACATATTGCTGGTTTAACAATCGTAATATGGCTTGATAAATATACAGAAAAGTATTAGCGTTCATAATCTCAGACCCCAGATAAATAGAATATAAGTAAGTTGGATAAAGTGTAAGGAGAACTAGTGCCATTGTGTTTCTCTTGCTGTGTTTGCTATGTGGGGGCAGAGAGCCGAAATTCAGAGCAGGGAACGGCCCGGGTCAGCAGTGTAAAGTTTATAATCACTTTATTTTCCTGTTTATGCAGAAGGAGCATTATTTATCTGTATATAGTACACAAAAGCCATGAATATCTTGTAAATTATATCCTTATAAATGGTGAGTTCTGATGTCATCAGTTATAAACGGTGAGTTCTGATGTCATTTCTGATACATGACTCACTGATACTTGTGTATTGTAATAAATAAAGTACCCCAAGTTGCAAAGTATGAGGATATTAGAAGTTCCATGACCTGTATAAAAATACTCGGCTTACAAGAGGGTGTACTTTATTCACTATATATGTATTACATATACTTTACACAGATTTTAATGACACATGAAATTATTGTGTAAAATACTAGAATGCTTGCTTTGCTTAAGATGAAGCCCTGAAAGAAAAGACACACGTAAGGGCTAGTTTTTTAAAATGTGGCCAATTTTTCGCCAGGGTTTTTTCTCTCATAATAAATTTAGTATTCATATTTATTTGAGTGTGACAATTTTTACAATATTTCCGATTATTTACTAATACATTTTTTAACATAAAACAGTTAATCTGTGCTGAGATCCTATCTTATAACAATGTCATTTTTATGTATTCTATTAAAAAACTGAATCAAAATGTAGCTATGTGAATTGTGATTATAATAAACATGTAGATTTGATATGATTGTCTCAAGTTTTAGTTAAAAAGAGGCGGCTATTGGGCATCAGAAAATTTCTACTCAACTTTTCCATGTATCAAACCAATTCATGTATTAGTAAATGGGCCCTAAATTGGGTTTTGTTCTCTTAACAAAATGTCCCTCGTGCTTCAACACTTGGCACTAATAAACGCCTTGTTTGTGTAAATGTGGGCACATATGACCTGAATGAGCCTTACATTTTAGCTGCAATTATTAGTTGGAACCAGCTGCTTTTGCACTAACTAAATATATAGCTTTGTAAATAAAACCAGTACATACTCATAGGGACCAAGAAGCATAACTAACAATAAAGTTACCATTAAACAAAGTCACACGAAATAAAAATAGAGTTTCTACGGTTTTATAACCGGTTCCAGTTTCTTACAGTGGCCTTCCTACAGCGCTCTACCTGTAACTGGGGAGTTGGGTTTTGTGCGCATGCGCCTGAGGCTGCGCGCAAGTTCTGCACAGGCTTGGGCCTGAACTGCTACTTAGCTGCTCAGCTTTGGAACGGAATAAGGCGGGAGGAGGAGGAGGCTGCGGCGGCGGGGTTGCACGATCCGTAGGACTTTCCCGGGCTATGGGGCTCTGGCTGGATTCAGGCTGGAGTCTCCGTTCGGTCGGTGGGGCCTAAGCGGGGAGCCCGAGGGAGGGATATGAGCCAGTGAGGGAAGGAGGGGAGAAGCCGGCGCTAACTCTCCGCTCACACCCCCAGGAGAAGCCGGGGAGCGACGCCACCATGGCACAGGAGAAAATGGAGCTGGACCTCGAAATGCCGGGGCCCCCGAGTGATGGGAATCTGAGGAGGTCTAATAGCGCCCCTCTCATCAATGGCCTCAGGTAAGGGGAAGGGGTTCAGCGGGGGGACAGTGTTTGCTGATGGCAACCATAGGGGGAGCACGTGAGAGCAGCTTCATAAACAGCACACTCCACTAGCAGCAATAAGCAGCCAATTGGATGCACAATAATAGGTCACGTGGAAATGGGGCTCAGCTATAGTGACAACATATTGAAAGTTGAATGAGACCAGCATTCTAAACTTGACATGAAATACTGACTATTTATTACAGTTGCAGTTGGATTGACTGATATTACTAAATAGCAATGTGTATGTGGTAGTGATGTGCGGCTGTTGAAATTTGGCCAGGGGTTTTGTTTGGGGCGGACGTGGGAAGTACACTGCTCCACTGCTACGGAAGAATCCCTGTCTTGGTTCCAGAGGTGCTCACAGAAGTAGAGTACAGAGTAGAAGACGCAAGTAAGGGTTGGGTGTAGGCTTGTCACCTGGCCGGTATTTTACCAGCCTGGCCGGTGAAAATGATGGTTGATCCCAATGTTATTAATAGGGAAAAAGATTATATAGGAAGGCTGGTATTTTTTTCCAGAAAAGGTGGCAACCCTAGTTGGGTGTGAGTCCTGCAGTGTCAACATTTTGCAGGTTAGGGTCAGGTGCAAGTTATTAATGTTTTGTGGGTTAGGGACGGGCGCAGGTTTTAGTTTTTTCTGACCTGCTCATCACTAGTATGTGGCTTAATGTCAAGGCTGTAATGGAAAATGGATCCCGGAAAGAATGACTACCGTATATAGCACAGTTGCATCATACACAGAACTCCGGAAAAAAAAAAGCATTCAGACAAATTGAGGCCTAATGTTTACAGCTCCCAATTTAAGTGCAACTCCTGAGGCATGGGGAGTTTACATTACTTGCTTAAAGATAATTATTTTAGAATCGACAATGAAGTCATTACATGGCATTACTGAGTCCTGTCCTTTCTTGTAAAAAAAGACAGAGCATGTTTGTAAAAGCATGCAAGGGGAATGATCCATGAAAGAAGCAGACAAATGGTATAAAAATGTCAAGGAAGAAGAAGCAAGGAGTAGAAATATAAGTCTGGAAATAAGTGTTAGGATGGTAAAGGCAAATTAAAGGAGAAGCAGATGATCACAAAGATGAAACATGAGAAAACAAGGATTGGGTGCAAAGGATAATTAAAGTGTGATTTGGAAAAAAACCCTTAATGGAGCTTGGGAGGAATATGGCAGAAGTTGGGCGAGGTGAGCAGTTGGTCACATGGTGAGGTAGAATTTGTGCAAAGCTGTGATGAAAGGCAGACAGTGTTGAGGCCATAGGCTGAAGTCAAGCAAACCCCGAGGGCAAATCAAGTACTAGAAGAAGGCTTGAGGGGCATACAAAATCTGTTAGAAAATTGGCCAGAGTTACACAGATAAGGAAGAAGAGTTGATTGCAAAGATTAATAAGTAAAGGGGCTGACATGGCAAAGACAGCTAAGAGCAGAAACCGGACAGAGTCAAGTGAAAATATTTAATTCCGTTAAAAACTAGGAGGCCAAGAGGCAAGGTCAAGTAAGGGAAGTTGTCACAGGCATTTTGTGTAGCCTTGAAAATGAACATAAAGCAAAGCAGCCTCTAAGATGCTTCATTATATTCATATGGTTCTTGTGCCCCAGTTTAGATCTCAGAACCCACAGAGATACACCCCCCCATACCTTCTTATGCCCCCAAATAGTCACTTCCTGGATTCACAGCTCAATTATTTATTTAACATGCTGAAAATTTCAGGTGGTTTTGGCTATATAAGCATGTATTAATGGTTCGTTTTTTGAATTCCTAAATCCTTATTGCTTCTGACAGTGTTTGTGTCTTTCAGTGACAATTCACAGGTGTTTCAGACAGATGTTATAAGAGCGCGTCGGAACAGTACCACTGTAGTGAATCGTCAGAGTCTGGTAAGCGCTGCACTCATTTCTAACATCTGCTGTCCGTTTCCCTAACAACATACATTTCCACATAACATACATTACATACATTGGTAATGTAATAATCTACCTCGCAAGGATCAAACATGGAGTAGCTTCATTTTCCCTCTTTGCTCTCTTTAGCTCAAGAAATAATAGATTTTTGTGAATAAAACAATAGGCCCATAATATTATAATTCAGCACTACCCCCATGGTAAAGAGTGCTCCAGCTTGCTTATTATGCACATTCCTGTAGACTCGTCTCCCAGTTGTATATTGCGCACATGTACAAAGTGTGCTGGGGGGACTCAATCATTATGCGTGTCACCCAACGTGACCGTCTACTGGGAGTTTCCTCGCAGTGTAGGCAGCATAGCTCTTGCTAGAGGCATTTTCTGGCAAAAATAGCCCAAACATGGTGGGTGAAACTATTTTGCTAGGTGCTTAAAGAATGTCCTATTAGCAACTCTTCAGCCTGTTTTGCAATTTTTATTATATAGTTGACGATTTATTTGCTGCTTTTTACCACTTGCCAGCTTTCAGTGGGGTCACTGATTCTGACGGCCAATATGCTATTGGTCCGAGAGGTTTCCTTTTATTGTCGTTGTTACTCTTAATTGTTCTCCTGCCCTTTTTGCTGGGTGCATAACACAGCATTTTTTCCCAACTGCTCGGCTTCCTACCAGTTTTTACAAAAACTGCTCTAATAGGAAAGGTGAGGATTGGGAGGCACATATTCATTCATTCATTTATTTATTAATCCCTTGCCAGCTCAGTTTTTTTTTTCTTACCACTTTTTTTTAGGGGATAACACTGCTCTTTAATGCTTACCTTTCTATTAATGCCCTCTACTATAGATATTTCAGTTACTCATTCAATCCACTGCCTGGTTGCAAGGGTAATTTGTCCTTTAGAAACAAGATGGGATAGCTACTGAAATTCCAAATTGGAGAACTGCTGTAAATTTTCACAGCATGTTTCTGTTTACATCAGTAATACAGCAGTTTACTAACTTTGTTAGATCATCCCCAGATTTAATTCCTGGTTGCCTATGATAAGCCTGCTCAGTGGTCAAGACTTGGTTGTTGCAGTTTAAATTCAGAATAATTGAATCCTGCTTCTTATGGTGTCTCAGGAAAAAGTTTTGGCCAATGTTCTTATTTATTACGATTCTCCTAATAGTTAATTTGTTTTACAGATGCCAGCATCTTCCCCTATTTGCATTCCCAGCAGCAGACTTTATCAGCTCAAAAGGGTGAGTTGATATGTAACTAGATATCTTGAGCTCATGTTGCCAAACATCCCAATAACTGAATTTACATTTGTGGTTATGAAGTGTCTTGTTCTAACAATTAGAATGTAAGGCTGAATACAGATGGAACTTTGGCTCTGTTGCTCTCAGCCTGCATATTTTTTCAGGCTTGGAGGAGCAGATCCACTCTCCCTCATTTTTATTTGATTTGAATAAGATCCGCTTGCATTCAGTCACATGCAGTGGAGGTAGGCCTGGATATGTCTGCCTTTGCGTATTTGGTCTGACCTCTGCTCCAATTCTTATTACACGCAAAAAGGTTCTGTCTGCCTTGGCCTAAAGCTACACATGCACAGTTATTACATGGTAATTTGCACTAAGGTGCTAGTGTGGAACCATGGGTTAAACAGGAAAATAAATTTGAAGGCCTAATTCTGAGCATCATCATACTATTGTAGCTAGATTATGAATAATTCATCTATACAAAGACTTGCCCTAATGTCAGGAGGTTTGTCAGCATTTAATAGCTGGTAATCATTTCCATAAGTACACGTACAAATTAAAATAACCGTATACACATAAACTTAATTGAGATAGATGTTTTATTAGTAGAGCAAGCCTGACCTATCTCCAGCTTTAACGTTAAAGGGATACGGTCATGGGAAAAACATTTTTTTTCAAAATGCATCAGTTAATAGTGCTGCTCCAGCAGAATTCTGCACTGAAATCCATTTCTCAAAAGAGCAATTTCACTTTAGGAGAGAAATGCTTTCTGGCAGGCTGCTGTTTTTCCTTCTCAATGTAACTGAATGTGTCTCAGTGGGACATGGGTTTTTACTATCGAGTGCTGTTCTTAGATCTACCAGGGAGCTGTTATCTTGTATTAGGGAGCTGTTATCTGGTTACCTTCCCATTGTGATATGTGTGATATCACTCCAACTTGCAGTACAGCAGTAAAGAGTGATTGAAGTTTATCAGAGCACAAGTCACATGACTTGGGGCAGCTGGGAAATTGACAATATGTCTAGCCCCATGTCAGATTTAAAAATTGAATATAAAAAAATCTGTTTGCTCTTTTGAGAAATGGATTTCAGTGCAGAATTCTTCTGGAGCAGCATTATTAACTGATTCATTTTGAAAAAATTTTTTTTTCCCATGACAGTATCCCTTAAACCTAAAAGGCAAATTCACCTACAGAGATGCAGATTTGTATGTAAACTGCACCAGACTAATGAAAGTTGTTACTGGGTTAATACACTGGTGCAAAAAGGCACATATGTTTGTAAATTAAAGTTGTGGTACACAGAGAAAACATGCAATAAGTTTTAGTCAGATCAGAGAGTTGGTCTGAGTTCTGGACACATTCTAGAATGCAGTTTAAAAGAACAATATATATGGGATGGGATATATGTACCCACTGTTGTAACATACAAGGATGAGATAAGTCAGAGAGGAGTTCCATAACTTGTAATATCCTCGTATTTTACAACAGGGGTACACAGAGATCTTGCCCACTCCCACACCTTGTGTATTACTCCCTTCCCTTTAGACTGTATGCCTATGCATAGGGCCTTCCTCACCTCTTTGTACCTGTATTGATTGTGATGTTTGTTACTCCATATATTCTATGTATGTAATTCATGTGATGTAGTTGTATAATCACAGTTACTTTACAGTGCTACGCAATATGTTGGCGCTATATAAATACATGTTAATAATAATAATAAAAATAAAATAAAACAGGGGGTACAATATTTATTATACATTTAATTATAATACTCAAGTTTCATTGAGTCGTGACAAATTAATCACTAAGCTCCAATTTTAACCAGTGACATTACTAAGCTCCGTTTAAGGATATTATTTACAGGATATTCATGGCTCTTGTATTTTATAAGGATATAAGTAACAGGATGTTCATGACTCTTGTGTATTATAAAAAATATAAATGATTATACACAATTATTTTCTCTCTTTACAGGAAGAAACTTTGGATGTCATGGACCGAGAAACAGCTAGGGAAAGGTAGTCCATTTTTCGTCAACATGTTCATGGAAATGCTAGCACAGTATTCATGTCTTGCAAAGTTGGTGTTAAGCCAAGTCTTTTATATTTATTTGAAATAAGCAGTATTTGAAATAAGCAGTAACAAAATTCTCTGTTTTATATCTTTAAAGGGAAGTGCAAACATCGATGCAGATGATTGTGTCCTGGGAGGAAAGCTTTAACTTGGTAAGTGTCATAAACTTTGAAATAGTTTTTTTTTTTTTTTCCTTCCCCTGACGTTAGAAACACCGATAAACGAATGTCTCAACCAGTTTGTATCAGGCTTTAAGTTCCATAGTACTAAAGTTTTGCAATTCACGGAAACTTTTCATGTGTAAGTATTTAGCTTACATCTCTTGGGATATGTTAGTTATTCTGGGACAACCCCTCTAAACCAGTGGTTCCCAAATTGTGGGGCAGCTCTGGGTGCAGCAGTTAAGGGGCCCAGCCAAAAATCTTGGTATGGTGACATTTGAGGGAAATGGCTTGTTTTATTTTCAAGATAAAGGTTACCAGATCACAACATAAGATGGGGATGCTGTAAAATCAGATAAAATGTCTTTATGAGAGATGGGAGAGTGGGGTCGACAAAACATGTGAAAATTAGGTGCTCAAACCCTGTGCATAGATGTGTATGCATTTACAAGTCAAATAAAAGGCAGTTAGGTGGAGCCCATGTGAATGGCCATTCATATAAACCTGTTTAAGGGGGATAATGGTTATTTTAAATAGTCGGTAACCCCCCAACAATGAAAATGATTGTTAAATTTTATTTTAAAAACAGTGCATTGTGTCTGGTTCTAGCTCTTTTGTGTTAACCCATCAGTTGCCTGTTGTCTAAATAAAGCCCTGCCCTGATCTGTTTAGTATGCAGTGGAACCTTCGATAAAATGGCCTGCCCCCAAATATCATGTCTTTTCATATGTAAATATAGTGCTTTCTACAAATGGAGCTGAAGTTTCAGAAGTGCTCATTAAGTGAACAAAGTGCTTACAGGGCATTTTATTTCCTCTGCATTACTGGCACCGTAGCGGAGGAGAGACTCTTAACCATGTGTATTACTGATCAACTTGTTTATTCATGTTTGCCTTTTTATGATGGCAGAGTGATAGTGATCTTGAGAAAATAGAAAAAACTTCATCTCCAAAGCGCATTGACTTTATCCCAGTATCTCCGGCTCCGTCACCTCCAAGAGCTATTGGAAAGGTAAGAAACCTAAACAGATACCAACCATTACTCTTTCCCAAAACAGGCTCCTAAAGGACAGTGCAGGTCTTATCTGCTGTTTACTATATTTTTGCCTTTATCTTGCTTGGTGATAGAGATGTAATACAGATATTATGGTGAAATATGTTTGTCCTACTGTTGCATGCTGGGAAATGTGTAGTATTCCTGCTTTTGTGGAACACTCTTTAACCTTTGCATGCAATATTATATAGTTAAGGAGTTATCAGGGCTGCCAGCTGTTAAGTACAGGCTGAGTGGTAGTATATCACTCCTACATTACATTGCATTATGATATTTTTTTAGACAATTTAAAATTTTGTTAAGGAGGTTGTAATGTCTTTTTTTTTTCCCAATATGAATATTTTGTAATGCTGTTTTTATGACACCTGCCATTTCTTGGAGAAGCTTTACTGAACAGGTATTGTACTTCTAGTTTATTGAAAATTTGTTTCACTGCATTTTTTCTTGTAGGTAGGCAACAGAGCTGTCCCATACTTATTAGGGCTGTGCCCACTGGAGTTGCAAAATGAAAGGGCAGTATACACCTGGAAAATTCCACAGATAATTCCTTTGTACAATCAGCTCATTTTTACCTGAAAGCCTACAACCGACTGAGGCTGAGAAAGGGAGGGGTTTGTTTATCTTTTTCAAGCATACTAGCTCTTTGTTTATAAAACAAAATAATCAGCTGTTGGTACTTTATAGCATAAAAATTTGGAAAATATGATTTCTTTTTTCTTAAAAGGATTAAAGCACATGTCAACACATGTCCTATTTAGTGTGCTCCTGTGCAACAAAAATGTAGGCATATACTACTGCGGAATATATACTTTATAAATACCTGTTGAGAATCATACCCCTTTTAACAAAGCATCTCTGAAAATGGCAGGGTCATTGTTTTGTCAGTGAAAAGAGCCATACAATTTTGCAATTTTGTCTTCATTTAAAGGGAATTGAAAACCCTTTAAAGTGTAATGTTTGTTGCACCCAGCTATTTTTGCTGGTGCTTCTTACAAATGCTGTAACATGACTGCTGAAAAGTGATACGCTGTGCTAGAGGTGCTTTAGCAGGGTTTTTTTTAGTAGCAGTCTGTTTTTCTTCCATAGCAATGTTTCTCTCCATCTTTACAAATGTTTGTGAGCAGTAATGGGCTGCCCCCGAGTCCTATCCCCAGTCCTACAAGGCGTTTCTCAACGTAAGTGCTAGCTTGTTTTGTTTAGTATTTTACTGCAGTCTTTGATATAATGCTATTTCCTTCAAAAATCGGTTGGGATAAAAAGGTAGAATAACTTTATTGATGGGATGCAATAGAAGAAGTATATTAAAGGGGTGTTCACTTAGTATGTTATGGAATGGCCAGTTCTAAGCAACTTTTCAATTTGTCTTTATGATTTATTTTTTATAGTTTTATAATTATTTGCCTTTTTCTTCTAATTTTCCAAATTTTCAAATGGGGGTAACTGACCCCTTCTAAAAAAAAAAAAATGCTGTGTAAGGCTACAAATGTATTGTTACTTCTTATTACTCCTCTTTCCATTCAGGCCCTCCCCTATTCATATTCCAGTCTCTTAGTCAATGCATGGTTGCTAGGGTAATTTGGACCCTAGCAACCAGATTGCTGAAACTGCAAACTGGAGAGCTGCTGAACATAAAGCTAAATAACTCAAAAACCTCACATGATAAAGATGAAGACCAATTGCAAATTGATTCAGAATGAATATCACTCTCTACATCATACTAAAAGTTAACTCAAAGGTGAACACCCCTTTAAAGGGGATTTGCTAATGACATTCCGAGTTCGATGGCCTTATTCTTAGTACTTTTTTGCAACCTGATTAGTAAGAGGAAGTTGTGTCTTTATTCAGAAATCACAGGCACTTGGGGGTTATATGAAAAGGCTGCATTTAAAATATTAGTGTGCCAAGTATTGTAGCATTAAAGAAGATTACTTATCATAATTGGCTATTTGTATAAAATGATATCTTTTCATGGAAGTAGAGTTTAGAACAGGTGGGAAATGGGATCATAAATGCTTTCTATGGTTTTAATGTTTTATTCTTTTCTCAGCAAAAGAAGCCGGAGTCCTGTCAACTATATACGCCCAAGTGCATTTGGCCCTATTAAAAGGAAAGGTAATCTAACATAAGCTGCACTTGTCCCAGTTGGGGTGTATGTTTTAACTAGTATGTAAACACTCTGAAATTACTCAAATTTCACTTGGGTATGTTTGATATATGTATTTCTACATGTTTTAATTCTAGGATACTATGGTTACAGGCATATGCTCATCGCCTTTGTAACGGTATTCATTCGGGAACATGCATAGTACTAATAGATTTTTGAGACTCAACCATAGGCAAAACATATTTTACAATGACTGACTTTGTTATATCATCTGTAATTAATCATTTTATCACATTTATTGGGGATTTTAATGTACATAGAGCAACAGTTTTCTCCAAGTTCACAGATGCATAGAGCAAGCCTGCTATATCTTAGTACCTGTACGATAAAATATATACTTGATTCACGTATGTGAATAGTTACAGTAGCTTTGTGAAATTCTGGGACAAAGGGACAGGAATATGTTATTGGCTCAAAGTGCTACTTTAAAAAGATACACGAAGGTGTGGATAACAAGTTTGAGGTTTATATAGGAGATAAATTATACAACAAAATGTCTGTTAGGCTGATTGGGGGTAATGATACATGAAGAGATTGTTCATTCCTTGATTGATCTCCTCTAGCTCAATCTCCAAATTCTTCCCCAGTGGCTAACATGAATTGCCACAATCGAAACTGATGCGGTGCAGCTACTTTTGCAAAGTTTGACATTTCCAAAGTAGCCTGAAGTTTCCTTGCGAGGAGATTGTCGCCCGCGCTAGAGGACATTAATCGGCTAATCTCATGTCATCACCCTTATGGTACCTGGTTTTATAGGAACATGTCAGTATAATTTTAAAATGCTTCCTACACTAATCTGAATTGTCCCATACTCCATTACTTCTTTTTTTGGTTTAGGACAAATGAGTGAGTTCAGCGTCTTACTTATTGAATATATTTATTTTTATTTAATTTTGCTTTGCGATGTTGAGGCTTGCTTTGATTTAGTGCAATGCTTTAGTTTTAGGCGAGATGGAGATGGAAGTGGAAAATCAACCAAAGAGACTTTTTCAGGGGACCACAAACATGCTTTCTTCTGATGTCGCCCAGATGTCCTACTTCAGCTGGTACGAGACTGTCTGGTTATCCAGTGTCTGCATAACAAATATTTTAATAGACTCTTCTCTTAAAACATAATTAAGTTTTGCAAAAAGGAAAGGCAGTTCATAGTAATGTTTGTGCTATTCTGGGTTTGCAGATCTCTTTAGTTTCGTATGCAATCCCAAGTACATTTAGTCATTAATTTAATTTGAACATTAATATATATTCATTTATAGTGTCCTAGAGCCCTTCACAGTGAAAAATGTATTTTAAATGTAACCTTGTTTTATAGGAACTAATCGGTAGATTAAATTTGCCATATGGTACGCCAAGCATTTTTACATTCTTGGCACTTAGTTTCCACCAAGATAAGACTTGTTTATAGAAAAGTGTGTGCCGCTACCTCTTGCATAATTCTTCAGCATATACTGATCAGGAAGTTCAAAGGCAAAATATACCATAGTCATAGCCAAGGCAAACTAACTGAGGCATCAGAGCCAAATTCTGTTTCCCCAATTAAAATTTATAATTGCCATGCAGCATCAAGACTTCCCCATCATTATTGTATATATTTAATATATCTAATATAGTTTTGCATAAGTACTATGGTCAAACTACCACTCACCAAGGTGATAACATTATTTTTATTGTGTAAAATGGTGTTATAAATTACATATGGATATACAAATAGCTGCATCTCTCAGAAAGAGAGATATGCCCGTACCTCCAAGGAAGAGAGAAATAGAGCAACCTTATGTTCCGGTGTATATGCCTGCCTCCAGTAGCTGTAACCCCACCTCCCAAATATCTGTAAAAGGCAAGAGCATATGTTCCTAAGCATCACCAGTCTTGATATCTTTCTGAGCACATGCATTTCAAGATGGGCAGAAGCATTTATTGATCCAAAAGTAACAATGGAGCAACTTCCCTGTTTTATACAGTAAATAATGTACCCCCTATTGTCAAATATTGGGATATTCTAAGTCACTGAGGCATTCCAGAAGTTATATCACTAAGCTCCAATTATAGCTGATGATATCAATAATCACAGTTTACAATAATATAGTTTACTGGATATTAATGGCTCTTATACATTATAATGGAATCTAACAAGGTAATCTTATGTGTAGCTAAATTATACATTGCTTGCTTTGGCTCATGTGTTCTCAGCATAAGCTATTTGTTTGAGGGACATAGCCTCCTCTTGTATGAATCTGTGCTGAGAAGGTGTCTGTCCCCCGTAGCACTGATGGGTTAGAAGTGAAAAAGTTGTCATTGCCTTTAGGACATATGCTATGTAACAATATTTTTGAAAAAGCACATGGTAATAAAGTGTAGAATGAATGCTGGAAAGATTTGTTTTATTAATGCTGTTTTATACATATTTTATGAGTGAAGCATGGTGGATAATGCTATTGCTCCTTCTGCAGCGGGGCAACAGTATGTCCGAACATGCTAGAGAAACTAAGGAGTTATCAGGGCTGCCAGTTGTACAGTACAAGCTGAGTGGTAGTATATAACTCCTACACTAAAACATTCTCTATTATAACATACTTATCAGGGACCAGAGCGGGGGGTTTACTGCACACAATATACCCACATTAATATTATCCTTCTTTATTTTCCAAGCCTGTCTTCAGATCTTGAAAGCAGCAGCAGTATCAGCTCATCATGTGACTCTGTGGCAAAGGAAAGCAGTGTGACCAATTCTTCAGCAGCCTGCTCAAGCTCCTTCTCTTCATTCATGTCACTGGAAGATCTATCCCCAAAGTAATAGAAATTGTTACCATGCGTAATTTGTTTTTTTGTTTGTTTTTTTTGTCTTCTGAAGCAACTGCCTCTGGCCTGATAGACTTGCAGAACGTAGACACTGGAATGGCAACACTTGGCTTGTATATCAATGAAATTATGCACTGATGTGCGCCCATTTTGTCATTGTGATCCAGTTATTTATTGGTAGTTTTGCAATTTTATTTCTTTTCCTATTTATTTATTTAACAGGGTTATATTCTGTTTTACAATCATGAATTATAAATGTGATTTTTTTTTTTTTTTGGCCCAGTATATTAAGTTATACGATATTATAAATTTGTAGCTACATAAATATATATATATATATATATATATATATATATATATATATATATATATATATATATATATATATATATATATATATATATATATATATATAATATTTCTCCTGTGGTATTTGCATTAGTCACATAGGTCATCTAAATTAATATATGATAAAATGATCAGTTGCTCAAGAAAAAGTAGTGAAAACATGAAGGCAGTTTACCTAAGTGTCTGGTGAGATACTGCCTGCTTGCTATATATTCAATTGCCCATTGGGCTCTGTGTCATATAGACAAATAGCTGTTAAAATTAATTTTAGTCACAGTAGTGCTGTCAAAGAAGACATTTTCTATATTGCTTTTGTGTGGTGCTGCATCACATGTTAGTGGACATATGCTAGCTGGCAAGTAAAACAGAAACACTAATAAGGCTACAACACATATAGGGGTTATGCAATAAAAGGCACTGTTTGCCCAGGAGCAGTAACCCATAGCAACCAATCGGCAGAAAGTATTTACTGGTCACCTGTTTAAAAGCAAGCATCTTATTGGTTGCTATGGCTTACTGCTCCAGGGCAAACTTAGTGCATTTTATTACATATGGGGGATAGAGTTTAGAGCTGGACACCTGTACAGAACAGATACTAGCTGTTATTAGTTTTTTTTTTATTGTTTATATGAACACCATCAGTAATGCTGGTATTGTACGTGGCACTGTATAAACCATACCGTAGCCTGTAGGAGGATTGTGTCCTTTCCCAGCTGTGGCTGTGTTACTGCATAAAACATGACACTTTTGTAATGTGGGAATAAGAATGTTGGAGTGCCTAAATGAAAAGATGTGTGTGGTAGAGAAGGAGGATTGTTTATAAAAAGTCCCCCCCACATCATTAAGTGGGTTTCTCCATTACTTACAGTTTGGAGTCATGCCCAACTAATTTCGCTAAACATTATTAAAATAGACTTCTGTTTGTGAATTTTAGGAAGATCCTCTTTAAAAGATAAGTAAACCTTTAAAAGAAGTGAATGTAAAATTGACGAGGGTGGTATTCTAAGCACTTTTGTAATTTACATTCATTATTTATTTTGTTTTTATTCCAAGATATTATGGGACAAGAGTACTGTTAATATGAATTTTGTTACAACAGCACCACCTGCTGGTTAGTTTTCCACCAGTCTGACCACCAAGTAGTCAAGGAAGTTGTCAGGAGTAAGAAAGAGGCTGCTCTGATGTTCTGCTTAGGAAAGATGTGAGAATGTGATCTGATTTTTTTCCTAAGCAAAAGAACATCAGAGCAGCATCTTTCTTTCTCCTGACAACTTCCTTGACTACTTGGTGGTCAGACTGGTGGGAAACTGGCCAGCAGGTGGCGCTGTTGTAGCAAAATTCTTATTAGCAGTACATGTATCCCATAATATCTTGGAATTATAATAAAATAAATAATGAATGTAATTTACAAAAATGCTTAGAATAGCACCCTCATCAGCTTTACATTTATTTTAAAGGTTTACTTATCCTTTAACAGAAAACCAAATATTTTTTTTTTTTGTTTTGTTTTTTGAAGTTTCTCATTCATCCAGGTCATGGTATGTCTATAGTAATAAGTCCAAACAAGTGAACTTGCTGCATTTTTCGTTTTGCTAACCATCCGACTGGCTTTCTCAATTAAGAATTCATTCTGAATTGAGAAAGCCAGTCGGATGACTAGCGAAACGTCTTCAAGGAAAAAGAAAAATCCAGCAAGTCCAGTTGGATTTGACTTATTACTATAGATACAATGTGAAATGTTTGGATTGCTCAGGTCATCCCTACGCAATTCCTATGGATTCAGCATGATATTTTATCAGACCATTCATTGGCGAATAACTTTCTAGACTTTTCGGTCACATGGACACAGTTCACATTCTCCATTATTTATTTGTCTAGCTTTACTGCCAAAACTGTAACAAATATTTGAAAACCTTGCATATTCAGCCTGGTTATAAAGCACATATTTAACCTTCAGACAAAAGAGAGAAGTTTCCTTTCAGGAGATTTATAATAGGTCTTTTTAACGCTACAATTGTGGATTTGGTTTGACTGTGGGCTTACAGTAAAAATAGTATTTTGAAAAGCACTTTGTAAATATATTTTTGTTTTGTTATATTTTGTGAGGAACGTACAAAGACCCTGTGTATTATTAGCACTGATTTGCTTTCTAAGAAAGCTGCAATAGTGTCAGGAGCAAACCATGCATGAGATTCATTTGCGGCTCTGTAAAATATGGCCAAAGTGTGTTGACCAGGCTGTATGTTTTTAATTTGTCTTTGATGAAGAAAGTGCCTAGATATTATGGCTTTTGAATATAAATTGATTTTACATGGGAGTTGGCATTCGTATTTCTGGGATATGTATAAGAAGCTAAAGGAACCATTGATGAAAGGGAGCAGAGGAAAGGCTCCATTCCTGGTTTGCGCTTCAATCATAGAGAACGTAGTCATTGAAATTGTGACTTTTTCTGTTCCGTTGCACCTTCTGTAAAGTTGGTTCTAGGTAGTCCTATATTTTATACCCGTGGAATGCTTTATATGCTTGATTGCACGTGTGGTAGGGGAAGCAAAACCCTGTTAAAAGCAACATTTAGATAAGTGGCAGGCTTGTTCTGTTTGTGAAGCAGTTAATTGCTTGTGCCAAAGTACGTGGTCTCGTGGTTTTTTTTTGTTTGTTTTTTTACTTCAGTAAAGTTGCTTTAGCCTTCGCTTATGCAAAAGTAAAACATGGCTCGTAAATATATTGCCCAGAGATGATTACCTGTTGGGAACATTTGTTTTCGCTCAAGTGCTTGAAAGCCGAGCATGCAGTTCTGACATCTGTCCAGGCATTGTTATGAACATTTCATGAATTACTTTGAAACTTTTTTTTTTTCCACTGTCACAAGATTCATTCTGTCTGGTCGAAACAGCTGTAAATACATTTTTCTTACTTTTAGCTTGTTGTGGGGAGTGGTGGGTTGATTTACCTTAAAGGAGAAGGAAAGTTCTAATCACAGGGGGGTGCCAAATGTTAGACATCAGCCACTGACTAGAATCTTTTACCTGAAACCCCCGGGATGGTGCTCCTGTTAGGAGGAAACTGCACTGGCCCATGGTACTTCTTGTGCACCACAGATATTCCTCTTTCATATGCACCACAGATATTCCTCCTTCATATGCACCACAGATATTGCTCCTTCATATGCGCAGTAGAATGAAAAGCCAAGCTTTAAGCAAAAAGCAACCACCTTCATTCTACCCTGCATACATCTCCCTGGGACCATGGAAGAAGAGGAATGTTCTGTGGTACTAATACTGAATACCCCAGGCCAGTGCAGCTTTCTGCTAATGGGAGCACCAGCCCAGGGTATCTGTTAAGAGATTATAATACATAGGAGCCACAGATATCCTGTAAACGATATCCTCCTAGAGTGTTTGGTGATGTCATCCGTTATAATCGGTGTTAAGTGATGTAATTACTGTCACATGATTCACTAAAACTTGTCTAATTATAATACCCGCATAATTCCATAACATGTGATTTATGTGCATTTATAGGGTCACGGAAAGCCTCGGGAACTTCTAGTATCCTTATATTTTACAATAGGGGGCACATTATTCACTGTTTAGATTTTCTTCTCCGTTTACAGATTCTTGTCTGTCGCTATGAGCCTATATGTCAAGAAGTTAGTGTATGTATTAAACCAGAACAGTCACTGATCACTGTATCAATTGTACAGAGAGACAATTACATTCTGAAACACTATTCAAGGGTTCTTTTCTTGGTAGAAAACCAAAGTTAAACATCAATATATTTGGATAGTAATACAGTTTGGTTTTGGATCTGAAATGTACTGCTGTATATTTAGCACAGTCATGCTGAAGCACCAGCTGTTTTGATTCTTAGGCTTGTCAGTACCTTCCCATTTCCCAACAACCAGGTTGTTGTCCCAGAAAACACACCGGAAGGAATAAAATGGCAGTATTGTTGTTGGCAGCTTAGACTGCTTGCGTGGTGTTTATGTACCACCATTGTGCTATTTAGTATATGGAACAGCAAGTTGGATGAGCTGAGGTTATTGAAACTGGTTTCTGGGAGGACATTGCCCCTAGCAACAAGGAATGCTGCTACTAATACTGTCACAGCTACTTCGTTTTTGTTGATTTTAGAATCACATTTATTTTTTTGCATTTGCTTAAAGGGCCTCATTTTCTAGAAATGCCAAGATCCGCTCAAACGAATGGGTACCTCAACATTTCTCTGATTGGAAGCCTTTCAATATTGCTATTTACTTGTGAATTGATAATACCCCAGAATGGGGGGCGCAGAAAACATTCTCTTTTTCTATCACCATAAGTCAAGGAAAACATTAACGAATATGTTTAACTTGCCATACTATTACTTCCTTTTATTTGCTTTACTTAACTCGCGGTGATTTCATTTGCTACTGTTTTTGTCCTCTGAGCTGGTGTTACTTATAGAGAAAAAAACTGCACTGGATACCCCACTAATCCATGAAGGTGATCCATAAAGAGCAGCCCACACAACCACTGTGTAGAGCAGCAAACAAAGGGACAGTAATAGGGGTTCCATTGCTGTACCACATCGTTTTTTATCTGCGTGCTTTTACTAACAAGGGTCCTTTATGTGTGTGTGTGTGTGTATGAAATCTTGCAAAGTCTCAACCTGTCATGCTTTTTTTTTTTTTCTTTTTATATTTATGTTCTTTCTATCAGACAGATTATAAAAATATATATTTTAACATTTATGAACAACCATTTGTAAATGTGTTTTCCCTTTGAGACAAATTCTGTCATGCCTTATGCTGGCAAAAAAAAAAATGAAGATGCGCCACCCATTTTTGTGAAATACCTTTGTGGTTTTTTTTTTGTTTTTTTTTTATTGAATCTTTTGTACATAGAAGCTATGTATTTTGTACATAGAAGCTATGTATTGCATATCACGAATGCTAAAGAAATGCAGAATTCTCATTGAATGGCCTTATTTTTTTTGGCAAGAGTTGCTCATCTGGTGTATAGATTTACATTTCTGTGTAATGTTAATAAATTGTGTGTATATTGTAAAGCATCAATCGGTAGTATTGTGATTGAAATACTCTGTATAGTGAAATTGTAACTGAAAATGTACAGATTTGTCCTGGCAGGTTCACTGCTACAAAAATAAATTGACTTCATATTTGTTAAGGTTTTCCTTTTTTTTTTTTTTTTTTTTTTTTTTTTTTTTTTACATTGTTGTTCTGCACCATTGTCATCATGTTAGATATATACATATATTTGTAAAAATAAAATGAAAGCCTATTTGTTCCTGGGTTATTGGTAGGTGAAACAAAGGTTGCCAATTAATATCTTAACATGTTGTGGTAGCTGTTGTTCATAACATGCAGGGTATTGCTCTCTGGTCTCTCCAACAGGAACATTATCCCTATGATCCAGTACAACCAGAGCTTCTGTTTAATTCCTACCCTCTCAATGCACAATCTTGTGAATGCAACGCTTGAATTACCTTCCATTCTGCCTTTGACAGGTTAGAAAAGTAATTTTTACATATAGTTTTTTAAAGTATACTATAACTTGTTCTAACCGACTCCCAATACAAGTGGCTTTTTGACTTTCAAGGTGAATGGTGCCCCTTTTGTACTTAAGGGAATTCTTTATAAGGGTTAAATCCCATACTAAAATATAATTTGTTCCTGCTTCCAAAAAAAATCATAAGTACCATTTTCAATTAAACCTAATAAAAGACAGTATGAACAGGGTCATAATGGAACACCTCATGGCAGGATCATATATTAATTTCATTTTATCTTAAACTAAATTAACTTGACAGTGTATAGGACAATATTTCCAAAGATGTGCATCATCCTAGAAAAGTCAATTTATTTCTACCGCCATTTTTCTTTTCTTGGATATCCATGGTGGAATTAGTTTGTTTATTCTGCCCACCTGAAAGCTGAAACAGACTAAAACTAAATATAGAACCATCCCCTCGCCCTGGGAGTGTCTTGTAAATAAGCCTGTTAAACAAATAGGAGGGAAAGGTGTGAATGCTGGCGTGTATAATCAGGAGCGGGTAATCAATTACATTTTTCCTGGCCATGCATGTCTGCAGTGACTCATACAACAAAGGGGTTATTTATCAAAGGTAGAATTGTACAGCTTTCTGAGTTTTTTTTTTTTTGTTTTGTTTTGTTTTTTTTATACCTCAAATAAACTCAAATAGAAAAAACTCGAATTGCTCAAGTTTTTGAACGAAACCCATCTGAAAAAAAACTCAAACATCATGAAGGGTATTCACATCTTATTATTAACATGTATTTATATAGCGCCAACATATTGCGTCCCTTCAAATGGTTCAAGTGACCTCTGCCATTGACTTCTACATGACGTCAACAGGTTTTAGCTGGAGTATTTTTGGATTCAAGTTATTTCCTCAGGGTGTGATAATAAATAATCACATAATAATTGTGATAATACATTTGTAGCCTTGCAGAGCATTTGTTTTTCAATCTCTTTAAAACTCCTCATTAAAGAACTATTACAAAAAGAAATGGTCAAATGAGAAATTGTTTAGAATAAGCCATTCTATAATATACTTAAAAGTAACTCAAAGGTGAACCACTACTTTAATGCTTGCAGTTTATATGAGTGAGGTAAAAAAAAAAACAATTTATGTAGAAATGGTAAAAGCTATTATAGACATAATGTGCAAAATATACAGTATTAATATACTGAAGAGCAGAAAGAGCCATTGTAGTGATACACAGAAATCAACGCAGAGGGTGTGGGTTACTGTGTTCCTGTCTTTCACTTGCAATTATAATAAGGCTTGGATTACAAATGGTCTCAAGGCTAATGAGGAAAACACTAACCTTTGTCAGGACAAACCGCTACAATGTTTTCAGATGTAAAGCAAATCTTTGTTTTTCCCCAAAATACCATACTCTACAGAATATAACAATAGCAATCACTATTTATTCTAATGACCGTATCCCTTTAAGGGCAGAGACACACGCGAAAATTCTGGGAGATTTAGACTAATCTCCCCGAACTGCCTTCCCATCAGCTAGAACCTAAATCCCCGTTGGGATGGCACTCAAATCGTTTCATTTTCCAAAGTCGCATGACATTGCCTCACAAGGAAACCGGACGACTTCGGAAAATGAATCGCTCCGAGTGCCATCCCGCCGGTGATTTCGATTCTAGCCAACGGGAAGGCAGTTTGGGGGCGATTAGTCGTCCAAAGAAGAGGTGATTTGTCGCCGGGCGACTAAGTCTCCCAAAATTTTCGCTTGTATCTGTGTCCTAATGTACAAAGTAATGTGATACACTTCCCAGCAAGGTGCCAGTAGAAGCAAATTGGTTTTCCCTTGCCAATAAGTGTCCCTGTCCAGTTATCTGTTTTAACAATCCAGCAGAACTTTCCGTAAATATTTCTTATACAGAACATTATGCAGTTCTATTTTTGATTGAATTCCCAGACACAAAATTACCAACATGCCATTCTAATAATGGTCTCATTGGTGATACAATCTTAATCTTTACCTGTAGATGTCACAGTGGAGCCAATCTATTAGCAATGTCTTCTACTCCACAGTCTTTTGTGTCAATGGCAGAGAAAAGTGCAATATGTTTATGAATGTGAATAAATGCAATGCATATTATACTGCCTTATTACTGCCAGTAGGAAGACATTTCCACTCCCAAACAGGGTCAACAAACAGAAACGTACCACACCAAAGTATTTAAGCTTGTGGCGAATTAGGGCTGAAATATTTGTTGAACAGATAGAATTAAAATGGGTCATACAAACAAGCTGATATTTAGATCCACAACTCTGCGTGATCCTTGTCCAACAAAAATTTCCTGGTTTCCTGATAAAGCATCTCCTGTCTCTACTTTCCAGCTGCCTAAAGAGAGTAACATAGTAAGTTAGGTTGAAAAAAGACACACATCCATCCAGTTCAACATTTTTACTTTTTTTTTTTTAACCTGCCTATCTGCCAGTTGATCCAGAGGAAGGCAAAAAATCCCATCTGAAGCCTCTTCAATTTGCCTCAGATTGGGGAAAAAATTCCTTCCTGACTCCAAAATGGCAATCGGACTAGTCCGAGTCTGAGGCACCAAAAGGTTTCTGGCACCTGCAAAGCGCTCCATCTCTTCCAATGGTAGTAGTATCTATCTTTGCTACTGCGATGTCAGTAAGTCACAAAGACCATACAGTTGAACACATGGAAAATAAAGATAGAGAAGTCAAGAGAGTAAGGGGTAGGTAAGTGTTGCAGCCTCACAAACATAAGCTTAGAGCTTATACACCGTGAATCAGGCAGTACCGGTCTTTTATTATGGGGTTGAAGAGTGCACTTCAGTGTACAGTGAAACCTCGATTTTAAGTTTTCTCGCATTTTACATTTTTTTTATTTGTGGTCCCACCAATTTGTAATGCATTTCAATGGGTGCATTTCCCTGATTTTAAGTAATATTTTTCTGGATTTTACATCAAAATTTTGTCCTGTTTCCAAAAACTGTTTTTTTTCCTCTATGAATGTTAATATTGTGAAATAGAGGTTTAAAATACTAACCAGTACCTGGGAATTCAAATTACAAAGGACTTCAAAGAATGGGTCATGGTCAACGCCAAAACGATTCTCACAAAATTGAAAAAAGATTTGATGTTCTGGGCCAAACAACCTATTTCTTGGTTAGGGAAAATTAATGTGATCAAAATGAATGTGATGCAGAGACTCCTATACATGTTTCTATGCTTACCTTTGCCTTTTCCTCCATCCTGCCTCAAATCCTTCCAATCTATTATCACTAAATCTGTATGGAATAATAAACACACCCAGGATCAGAATGAGCACACTTTACAGAAAGAAGACAGAAGGAGGACTTGCTATGCCAGACTGCCTACGATACCACAGAGCAGCGATCCTGAACAGAATAATTGATTGGTCATATCACCTAGATGACAAAGTGTGGATTGAAATTGAACAACAGTCCACGTGCACACACCTCATCCACCTACCCTGGGTTGATAAAATACATTGTCGAATAATCCACACATCCCACCCAGCTCTAACTTATACAATGGAGGTCTGGGACGCGCTAAAGACTCAGATGCAACTCTCAACCTCACATTCTCCTCTCACTCCAGTGACCAATAATCTGGCATTTCCACCCGCCTTAAATTCTAACTGATTCCAGGAGTGGCTAGTGGATGGTCACCTTCAAATGGCACATCTCATGATAGATAATCAGACCTCGAGAAACTGAGACAAGCCAGACCAACCAGTCAATTGCCTGAATACCAATACTACCAGATTAAACATTTCTATCACTATCTGGGCGGAAACACATGCTTGGGCAGGAACCTTACATCTTTTAAACAACTATGTTTAGCCTCAGATCCTACCAAACACCCTATTTCAACATTGTATGGTCTTCAAACACAGCGAGACCTTAAGAAACACTTAAACGGGAATTGGCTGTACACCTCACATAAGAAGACGTCGGGACCGCAATAAAGGCATTGCTTTTCAGCTCACGATGTTGCTAAATTCAGGAGATGAATTACAAACTCCTATCCAGGTGGTATTACACACCTCAGAAATTGAAGCAGATTTACCCGACAGCTAACAACATGTGCTGGAGGTGTAAAACAGACGTCGGCACACTTCTACATATTTTCTGGGACTGCAATTTACTACGACCCTACTGGGAATCGATCCTAGATGCTTGCTCTCAGATACTAGGTCGAGAAATAGTGCGTACTCCAGCCCATTCCTTACTGAACTTGCCAATAGATTATTCTTTAATACCTTCTGACTCTACCTTAGAAAGATTTCTGCTCAATGCAGCTAAAATTCTTATACCAAATAAATGGAAGACGACCACTTCACCCTCTTTTTCGGAATGGCTAGGTAAGGTAAATGAACTGGCAAAGTTTGAAGAATTCTCAGCAAGAACTGAAAGGCAAAACCAATCTTTTAGAGACACATGGCTACGGTGTTTCATATTTAGAGATTCAGAAACATACAAAAAACATAGCCAGGGCACAAGCTAAAGTGCTCAACACACATTGAACATACATAGAACCCGACTACTTAGCCCAGAGATCAATGCACCATATCCTGAGATGCCCATTCAATTAGATGTACGAAAGCAATATGTGGGAGCAATTGCTGTAGGTAAATCTAGGCAATAGGGTAGTCCATATACTCTTTGACTTACTGATACCACATACTGCAGTAAGGAATTTTATAGTATACTATGAGAAATTGTACTGTGATAACATGATAAGTGAATGCAGATATTTATATGCAACCAATGTGTGGCAACCCCCCCTTTTACTTATTTTTAATTTCCCTTTTTTTTTTCCTATTTGTATACCCTTTTTTCCCTTTCTTTCTTCTGTATCCCCCCTCCATTTGTTGGAAATCATTACAATAAAAACTATTGAAAGAAATTAAAATACTAACCAGATGTATATTTTGTCATGGTTCTGCCTGTAAATGGTCAATTCCAATTAGTCTGACCTTTAAACAGTCCTGCACCAATCACTTATTGCTATAGGTTGTATATGTGATAATGTGACTGACAGAGAGACCTTGCACATGCCCCCCATAGTGTAACATTAATGCTGCAATGCTTAACCCTTGTTATTAATACAGTAAATACTGTATCTCAAAGTAAAACTGACTCCTGTGCTTATATCCTTTCAGTACTTGAAGAAAAAGTTACTTTAATACATTTCCCTGATTTGTCTCGGATTTTACATTTTTCTCCTGGTCCCCTGAAAAACATAAAACGTATGTGAAGTAAGGTGGTTTATCCTCCATCCAGAGATGCTTGCTATAATTTAATTCTGCTATTTTGCTATAGTCCTTAATAGGCAAGTCAACCCCAAAATAACATTTTGCCTAATTACAGAAAATGGAGGTTTCAGTAGCAATTGTTGTTACTAATAACTTAAAAAGAATTTAATATTTTTGGAAATTTGCTTAGAAAGATAGTTTATTTTATTTTAGAGGTGGAATATCTATTCATTCTATCTTACTACTTTCAGCAATAAATACGTTTATCTATATTGCACCAACATTTTAAAATGAGATGCTCCAAATACCCATTCCTGACTGATCAGCAATGCTTGGCGATGAATTAATGAATGAATAGTGGACCAGCTGGTACAGGAGAGGTTAAATCTTTTACTGGATTGTCAACTGGTTTTTGTGATCTCCAATCCAACTATTTTGGGGGCAGAAATAAATTGTCAGAGATTCTCTGTATTGAAATTCCAGGCCCCTTAGACAATGCATAGCACAAACATACACAACTCTCAAAGAATGCCTATAGTACTTATTTCATACCAACAGTGTTCATATTGGCTTGATTTTGAGCAGAAGGAATTTTCAAACAATTACATCACCAATATTTCATATTTTATATTCGTTTGAATTTCGGAACCTACAAAGAGGTAAAACATTGCAAGATTGACTCTTCGTTTGGTGGAGTGTTATTTTTAGCACCGCTCTGTCTGTGGGACTTCAATGTGCTGCACGTCAACAACAGGAAGTGTGCTTTTTACAGACATTGTACATAACTCGGCTATTGTTGTGCTGTAGAATTGTACAACCTCCCTCGCCTTGTTATGTTTAAGGGATCCCCAAAACAATGGCAGGCTATGGAGCCCCATTTTGCACCTGAGATATTTCTGGTTTGCAGAAGATGAAATGGCAAACAAAGAAGTCCATTGAAAATAACCTTTATTAATTTGCACTTAAAGAAATGTAGAGTGTATCATCACACAACTCTATATTTAATCAATATTCTGGTGTTTTACTCAGTGTAACTATACAGGGTCGGACTGGGGGGGCCGGGGCCCACCAGGACCCCTTACTGCGACACCGCGCATGCGCAAAGGAAGCCACAATTTTTTTATTCTTTTGTTGGGCCAGGAGATCGGGAGAGGAGGTCTGGCCCGGCAGGGGCCAATGGAGGCCGGGGCCCACCAGGTTTTTTCCCGGTGTCCCTCCGGGCCAGTCCGACCCTGTAACTATATTTTTACAACTGCCAAACATTTCATGCAGCTATTTAATACAGGTGCTCGGAGAGATACATGCAACTTGGGGGCATATTTATTATGCTGTGTAAGGCATAATAAAATATAAAAAAAACAGTTTAAAAAGCTGTCTAAAATAAATGACAGCTTTATCAAGGTGTGTTTTATTGTATGCCATGTGAATGCCAGATTGGCTATCGGACAGCCTACCCCATGCAGGTTTACTAATAGGGTGCCACTGCCAACTGGCTTTCTGAAGTTTAAGCACTGTAGGTACTGTGCAACAGCTTACATGTTACTCATGTATTAAGCTTGAGTGGAACAAAGGTTGAAGGGGGTCTAAACCCAAAAGAGAATTAATGTAATCTTAGCATAGTTGCAATTTATAATAATTTTCTTTAGAGTTTTTTTTCATGCTATTTGTAGTTTTGGCCAATTGTACACTGCCAATCCAGTCTTTCGGTGACCCTAATTGTCCATGTGCTCTCCATGCACTTCCTGTTAAGTCAGCAACCCCCCCCCCAAAAGATTTGAATTGGTCTTCATTATTAATTTTATATGTTTTTTAGTTATGTCTGTTGTTAGTCACACATCCTGGTAAACTAAATAAACAGGTTGACTATGAGGTTTCCATTTCATTGTTGTTTTTAATCGCTTCTTTTCTTTACTGTCCTTCTACTATTGATCTGACATTCGAACTTCCAAACTACTGCCAGGTGGTTAATAGCACTTATGGAAGTCATTTTTTATACTCCTGAGATAATAGTTCTCTAAAGAACACAGTAAAAAAATAAGAATCTTGCCTCCTAAAACCTGTTGAGAAAAAAAAAATGAAGATTGATGTTTTTGCCTGTGATTCGCATGAATTGCAGTAAAAAGGAGATCTCAAAAATTTATGTCAGCCCCTAAGTTGGCCTTACAAACGTACAAAAGTGGGGGTTGATCAATGCACCCATCATGGTTATGGAGAAGTCTCCACTATAAAATACAATTTATTACATAAAAGCTTTCTTGACTTGCCTAGAAACTTATGTAACGTACATATCAAGCAATGGCAAGCAGTGAAACAAGCAGTTATACAGAGAGGTCAACTTTGAAATGTTCCCATTTGGGAGATCTGTAAAAAAAACTGGGTGTGGCATAATAGGATGGGCCTGTATTACATCATACATTACATATCTAACACAGACTGGCTAATTGAAAAAAAAAACTGGGGAAATGCCATATAGTTATAGGAATCTGGGGGAGGGGGTCCAAAACTGGGAAATCCAGTGGAGTTGATAGGTACAAGGTAATATTAACTATTTATACAGGAGTCAATGTGCTTAAAGGAGAACTAAACACTAAAAATGAATCAGCCTTATATTGTGACATTTATAGTCTATGAGTACTGTATATTGTGAGTGGGTCCCTAAGCTCAGTAACTGACAGCAGCACAGAGTATGTGCAGTGAAAAGAAGATGGGGAGCTACTGGGGCATCTTTAGAGAAACAGATCTTTACTGCTAAAGGGCTGTGGTTGCCTTGGGCTGGTACAGAAGCCCAAAACATAATCTAAAACATTTCTAGCCTACTTCTTTAGTTAAGCTTTACTTCTCCTTTAATTATATACATCTCCTACATTAACTTTTCTACCAGTACATTGACTAGTTATTTCCATAAAGATATATTGCTGCTGCTTATCAGTCCCACTGGACCCTCCTCTAGTTTCTAGACCTCTCACAGTTGTAGGGTCTGTATCCTCTATAGTTAACCTCATGCTTTTTAGTAAAGTTATTTGTGGCTCTGTATCATAGTAGCTGTGGTTGAAAAAAAAATCCAATTATTTCAATCTTTTTTCCTAAGAAAACCTACCTACCCGCTAGCTAATTTTTTGCTTAGTTCATACAAGGGTCACAGTCAAGTATTTTGGTACAGTGCACTTGTGTTCACGGGGGCCAGTCAAATAACTTTTATGAGGCATCAAAGTTTCTGATGTTGGCCCTACTTACAGTCCTAGATTCATTCAGCAATCCTTACTGGTTGGTGACAATCCTTTCCAGCCACATAACCCATTTGGTATATAATATACAGGCTCTTAGCAACAAAGAGTAGGACAAACGTCACAGCCATCAAAAGAGTCGCCAAAAAATGTAAAAAGATATTCTCATGACATTTGAACACTTTTCCACATAAAACCTTGAGTTATACAAAACATAAAGCACTGACTAGTGTTAAAAAAACTATATTGTAACAAATACTTTGCTGATTATTTGCACAGTTTACTTGCTATTAGTTCTGTCTCTGATGTTTTTAGGTATCTTTTATCAGTTGCTAACCAAAGTCCTAAAGGGTGCCTTTTTATTAAAGGAACTTTAGATAATATATTTGAGAACTGGCACTAGTTCTCCAACAAAGGAGTAAAATTGTTAGTAGCTTATATTTCAGAAATCATACAGAGCTTTAGTTGAATGCAGACTAATTGAATATTACATGTAAATTCTGTACATAGAGGAGGTTTTAATTTTCTACATCTGCTCCTTTCATTGTAAGACTCCTATGTAGCTTAATGTCTTAATGTTTTGCATCAACTCTCCATAAAAATATTTGGTAGATTCTTCATAGTTTATCGTCGTCTTTGGAGAATTAAAGTGGCAAGTTAGCAGTGCCACCAATTGAAATCTAGAAGGCAAAAAAAAAGCTAGAGCTGAAGGTTAGCAAGTGCTTATGTGTAGAACAAAGACAGGAATCTCATGGTGGGAGCAGGCAAGGCTGGAATCTATCCCTTCTTTTGTGTTTTGGAATCTATCACACTCCATTCATTCTTACTGGAAGTGGGCTGTCCATGTCTGAAAGGGCGGAAGTGAGGAAAGGCTATAGAATGGGACTAGTAAAGAAGGCAGAAGCCACAAAACAAGACAGAACATGTATTAAAGCATTGAAACAACAAAGGATGTCAACTGGTTAACTATATAAACAAAGTTCCCCTAATTATTTGTAGCTAATATATAAATATATATACATTAATTTATGCACACTTTTATAAACAATATCTGCAGAAATATTGGACATACAAAACTCCACTATTTGCTTTTGTACTTTGGTATCATAACCTGTGCACAGAAGAATGCAGCTTAGAGGAACACTGCCAAAAAAAGAAAAAGTTGACTGGCAGAAAATTGGGCGCACTTTACCTGCTTATGGTGCCACTGAATATATTTAATAAATAATATTTGGTGATTGACATTTATCCTATACAATGGTGAGACATCATAACGCTGGTCACAGTTTCAGAATCTGAACCATAATTTGCATATGTAAAGAGAGAGGCAGAAAGAGACCTGTGCGTGCAGCATGGGGTTTAAAATGTTTTGACTTCCTTGTTTGTGTGATGAAAAGACACATGATGTTTTGGATTCGGATTCAGTTTGACCAGGCACTTGGATTTGGTCTTGCAGAATCGAGACCCTGCTGATAAAGGTCGAATCCTGAACCAAACATCCCTAGTTAAGGCAAAAGAGCCTAGACTGTTACTTTTACATTACCCTGGCTGTCCAACTGGAGGCCAGCAGGTTGGTCGTGGTCCTAAAAGGAATATGAATTGGTCTGCTCAAACTCCTTTTAAAGCAGAGGTGTCCAAACTTTTTGCAACGAGGGCCAGATTTGGTGGGGTGAAAATGTGTGGGGGCCGACCATTCAGCCTGACATCCATTCCCATGTAGCTAGCTTGTGATCAGGATCACTCCAGGATCATTCATTCCTGGAGATGGACGTGTACACAGCGTTTAGGAATTGGAGTCTGTTTGGACTTATTCTCTGCGCCTCATTTAAACAAGGAATCGTGTAGCCGTAGCAGTAATATTTGGGCACATGATTAGTGAAATGATAGTCTATACTGCTGCCTGTGTGCTGCAGGTGTTAACAATAGACATGCTATGCTCTCGCATACTTCTTTAGTTCACTGTACTGGCACATCAGTACGTCTTTTCACTAATGTGCCCAAATATAACAGCTACAGCTATGAGATTCCTGATTGCACTGTGCTGGCAGGCCACATTATTATTCATTTCATAATGGAGTCTGAGGGCCGGTGTAAATTTGAAAAAGGACCACAATTGGCCCACGGGCCGCACTTTGGACATGCCTGTTTTAAAGGAACAGTTCAGTGTAAAAAAACTGGGTAAATAGATAGGCTGTGCAATATAAAATGTTTCTTAAATAGTTAGTTAGGCAAAAATGTAATGTATATAGGCTGGAGTGAGCAGATGTCTAAAATAACAGAACAGAACTTCCTGCTTTTCAGCTCTCTAACTCTGAGTTAGTTAGCGACTTAAAGAAGGAAAGGCTTTGTGCACTTGGGGGTGCAGTGATTGTATTGACTTACCTGAAACCCCGGGCCGGTGCTCCTATCAGCAGAAAACTGCACCAACCTGGGGTAATACCAGTGAGCACCACTGAGCGATCTACTTCAGTCTTCCTTTTTCTTCGCGCCACTGCGCATGCACAGTAGAACACAAAGCCGAACTTTAACTAAAAAGTCGGCTATTTTGTTCAACTGCGCATGCGTTTGCCCTGGGAAATTTGAAGAAAGAAGAAGCCGGAAGAGGATTGCTCTGTGGTGCTCATTGGATTAACCCCAGGCTGGTGCAGTTTTCTGCTGATAGGAGCACCGGCCCGGGGTTTCCTGTAAGTCAATACATTCACGTGGGGATGCCTAACATTTGGCACCCCCAAGTGCACAAAGCCTTTCCTTCTCCTTTGAAGGGGGGCCACATGGGACTCACTGTTCAGTGAGTTTGTAATGGATCCTCAGCATTCAGCCCAGATTCAAAAGAAACAGTTATAACCCATGTGCCCCCCCTCAAGTTACTGATTGGCTACTGCCTGGTAACCATTCAGTGGAAACCAAGAGAGCTGCAAAGTAGGAAGTATTGTTCTGGCTATTATGTTACACATCCAGTCACTCCAGCCTTTATACATTACATTTTTGTCTAACTCTATATTAGAAAACATAAATTATATTAGAAACATTTTTTATTTTGCACAGCCTATCCATTTTTATTTTTACACTGAACAATTCCTTTAATGGCATCATCATACCAATATACATGTTGTACAAGAGACACTTGGCTCAATACATGTAAACAGCACTGACATACCCATTCCTACAAGCACACATGCACCTCAAAACAGCAGCAACTAGTACATAACACTGTTCATTGTTCTCTCCTTGAGAAACTGTCTCTGCCCTGAGCTTCCTGATTTCTGTCCCTTAGGGCCTATTTGTAAGAAAACATGTTATTTTGTCAATTGGCTGATTTTTTCAAGACTCTTTGGTACTTATCCTTATAGAAAAGGAAAAAGATTTTTTTTAAAAAAACATTTGTTTTAAAATTCTCAAATATTTTTAGTGTTTAATAATTCCTTATAATATTCCAGCTGATTGTGATGTGGGTTGAGATTGTTGCTCCTTTAAATAATGGAACTAGTATGGTTGTAACTAATACAGAAAAGGCAAATGTGCTAAATTAGTTATTTTCTTCAGTGTATACAATAGAGGAGTCAGAGTTCCCAGACCCACCTCATAACTGCACTGATGGCTCAGCTCAATCTAGTCTGTGCCTGACTCAGGATATAGTACACAGGGCCACCATCAGGGGGGGACAAGTGTCCTGGGCCCGGGCATGAAGGGGGGCCTAGCAGGGGGAAAGGGGTTCTAACATTTTTAATAATTTTTGATAATCTCTGCTATATGATTAACAGACTCGTGGAATGAGCTTTCCATTTTATTAATAAGGAAAACACTCAGGTGGGTCACACAAACAGAAGCTGACCCGAGGAGTCTATATGTTGCACTAACTGCAAGCCAGACGCGGACGTACAGTATTTGTCAAGAGCCGCTTCATCAGAATACGGAGCACCAAAGTTTTATGCGTACTTGTCACCGCCCACTTCCGGGGTGAACTGAAAACGTCACGGCACCGTAACGTTTTCAAATAGGAACTGCACTAGGCAAATTCATAATGGAAAAGGACCTTGGAGTACTTGTAGATAATAAACTTGGCTGTAGCAAGCAATGCCAGTCAGCATCTTCAAGGGCAAAAAAGGTCTTGAGCTGTATTAAAAGGGGCATAGATTCTCAGGAAGAAAAGATCATTCTTCCACTGTACAGAGCACTAGTAAGGCCCCATCTAGAATCTGCCGTGCACTTTTGGTCCCCAGAGCTCAAACAGGACATTATTGAATTAGAGAGGGTCCAGAAAATGGCAACTAATCTGGTAAAAGGTATGGAAAAGGAAAGGGATTCCTCAGAGCTCATCTGTTATCTACTGTGTATCCTGTGCTGGAATGGCTGCCCCCATGGCTACACAGCAGCTTGTTCATATAAACTGTAGCAGTCTTTCTGTAGCAAACCTATCCTTTTTCCCAGTGCAGGGCAACAGTACATTACATTGTCATTCCTTTAAAACACTTTCATTTTTTGGTGTTACTGTTCCTTTAAGTCAAGTAATGAAGTGAAGCCAAGAGAAACGTAATGGAAGCACATGGAAGTTTGGCTTCTGTTAAAATGAGCCACTGCACGATGCAAATCAGGGAGAGTGTTGTGATAAGAAAGCATTTCCACTCAGCACCTTTTACACAGCACAGAATTACACTGCTCTGTAACACTAACTCTTTCTGCTGCCTTTTAACATAGAGTTGCCATTTATGGGATATTATCGTTAATTCTAAGCCACTATTTTTCATAGTCTGCTAGTGGAGAATGCTGTAAAAATATTAAATATTACTTTTCTAAAGCTTGAAGATGGTACTTCTGTCAAACAGTTAGGAATAAGCAATATATAATCTTTGAGGCTGAAAAGGATTTTTTTTATACGGAATGCTGAATGACCTGGAGTCTGCTTACTCCCTGGCTTAAGAACTGCACTGTTTTTTAAGACTTTGATGTTTTTTGTTTGGTTCCTGTCCAAGTCCTATCCCTCAAAAGCCATATTCCAATATATTGCACTGATGAAATGTCCTCATTTTGACAAGCCTCTCATTTTGAATTAAAGGGAATAGAAAACATACCTTTTGTTTTCAAAAGCTTTTCACTGATTTGTAACTTTCTACTTTACCTTCATTGGGTTCAGGTCTAGTCCTCTGGTTTAGTTTCTGGTCCAAAGTAAGAAAGAAATAGTGCTGTGCTGCCCATGAACATTTGTGCCACTGTACTGTCACTGTACTTTCATGAGCAGGCATCTCATCTACCTCACATGTTTTTTAACCCCCTAGCAAAGGCATCATATTTTAAGTTTTTCAAAAATGGATTGTGGTGGCATCTGATTTGACTTAAAGGGATACTGTCATCGGAAAAAAAAAAATTTCAAAATGAATCAGTTAATAGTGCTACTCCAGCAGAATTCTGCACTGAAATCCATTTCTCAAAAGAGCAAACAGATTTTTTTATATTCAATTTTGAAATCTGACATGGGGCTAGACATTTTGTCAATTTCCCAGCTGCCCCTGGTCATGTGACTTGAGCCTGCACTTTAGGAGAGAAATGCTTTCTGGCAGGCTGCTGTTTTTCCTTCTCAATGTAACTGAATGTTTCTCAGTGAGACATGGGTTTTTACTATTGAGTGTTGTTCTTAGATCTACCAGGCAGCTGTTATCTTGTGTTAGGGAGCTGTTACCTGGTTAATTTCCCATTGTTCTTTTGTTTGGCTGCTGGGGGGAAAAAGGGAGGGGGTGATATCACTCCAACTTGCAGTACAGCAGTAAAGAGTGATTGAAGTTTATCAGAGCACAAGTCACATGATCAGGGGCAGCTGGGAAATTGAAAATATGTCTAGCTCCATGTCAGATTTCAAAATTGAATATAAAAAAATCTGTTTACACTTTTGAGAAATGGATTTCAGTGCAGAATTCTGCTGGAGCAGCACTATTAACTGATTCATTTTGAAAAAAATTTTTTTCTCATGACAGTATCCCTTTAAGGCCTTGGGACATATATCTTTTGATATAGTATCCCTTTAAGGTCATGCATGAACAAAAAATGCAGCAAAATGCAACAATTAACATTTAGTAGGGTCAAAAACATAAAACTACAAGATTATGTTGGAATATTTCTCTATTATTCTTTACTGATCTGTAAACCTGAACAAAGTACCAAACAAATAAACAGATAGTAGTAATAGTATTAAAATTGCTCCCTTCAGTGACAACAGTTAGGAGTAGGGGTAGTTTTGTGCAACTAGCTTCAAGCTCACTGTGAATTATATAACCCAAATTAAGTGTGTATCATTAATTTCTTATTAGAAATATATACATATTTATTAATCCTGTCATCATAAATTATATAGGATTTTATTTGATCTACAGAAGGAGGATGTGATGCTTCTAGTCCCCTGTAATAAAAGTTATTCCTGATACATTAAATTCTTTAGCAAGAAGGTTTATGTTAGAGGACAGTTTGTGAATCCTAGAGACAACCTCCATAGTACCCTTCATCATAAAATTATTTTGGTGGTAACTTCGATGTAGACCACATAATTAATCATTAATTGAAAAGAACTATAAATGTCTCTTTTTGCTTAAATAATATGCTGTTCTACAGTTGTACAAAACAATCACTTGATGTATTATTCAATATATATTCAGTTTAATATACACTTTTTGCTGCACATTCTTTGTCTACTTTCTCTAAAGAATTGTATCCCTAGTAAGAGGGTGTCATGCCTAATTTAAGTTACACGAAGCATATTGAAGTTGAATATTTCATTAATATATTTTCAACCTCCCATTTAATAATATATATTTTATTGCAAATTATTCATGAAGGTTGTTTTTTTTCTTGTGGCTTTAATTTTAAGTTTTTACTATCATTCTCACATTTTTAAGTTTTCAAAGTGCTGCCGGACATTACTGGGCAGACACTGTATAAGTGTAATTCTCTAGCACTCCTGCGGTCGCACCACAAGTCTTTTTCTTGGACACAATAGATCTCTTTCCATGGCCGCAGCACATCAAAACCCAAAACACTGCAGATAAATTCCATAGCTACCACTTGGCAACATCTAACAATGCCCTCCAGTTTGTTCATGGTGCTACCTGCTTGCTACCAGCTGTGCACAGTTAATTAGACAGCCATTTTTTCCCCAGTTTT
Organism: Xenopus laevis; assembly: GCF_017654675.1. Taxonomy (NCBI): domain Eukaryota; kingdom Metazoa; phylum Chordata; class Amphibia; order Anura; family Pipidae; genus Xenopus; species Xenopus laevis. The sequence continues at coordinate 60,560,408 of NC_054385.1, read as the reverse complement.
ATCTGGACTTTAAGCTAAATGCAATGTTGGAGAATAATTTATGACATACCAACCAACAGATTATTGTCTACTTAAGTCATGAATGACCTGTTAAATAGAATCCATAATATCTTGCATATTTGTGGTAAACTGCAATCCTGGCATTCAGACAAGTCAGAGGTCAGAACAATGTGCACTTTGTTAAAGCTTCAGACTATCTTATATTATGAATGTATTGTCTGCGCAGGATTTGACTCACCCCTCTGGTAGGGTTTCACAATCTCTTAAATGCTGTCCTGAGGCAGAAAAATATGTACAGTACTTGTGTTAGAGCAAAATAATGTATGAAATATTCCTTGTATAAGAGATATATATTGCTGGGACTAACTGGAGCTGGGACTTCTAACAGCAATGCATAAGAAAGTATCCAAGATGCTGGAAGTATTTTTCCTTTCCCTGGAGAAATGCTTTCCATGGCTGTGCACACTATGATAATTTGAGGTGCAACCTATAGCTTTTATTAGTCTTATCAGGTCATGGAATTGTCTTTTGGCACCCCCCCCCCAACCTCCAGTCCATCATCAGCAGCACTTGTTCTGTTTATGTTATGCTTTGCTTCTTTCAGCAGCAGGTTAATCAGAGATCCCTGGCCAATCCTGGCAAGAGGAGGCCACATTTAACACTCTGGGGTTGATTTATTAAAACAAGTGCTAGGTTGCACTAGTGAAACTGCCCATAAAATAGGTGCTAGGTTGCACCAGTGAAACTGCCCTCATCAATCTATCAGCAATTAGTTTTGCTCAGACGACAAGATAGAAAATTAAATATTTGACTGGTTTCTAAAGGTTACTGCACTAGTGCAATTTAGCAACTATATAGGTAAATCAAGATGTAACAGGTCTGTAATAAGCACTGCAGGGGCAGTTTAGGCTATAGCTTAGGGGACCAGTGTGATCCGGGGCCCATCTAGCTTTTTTTTTTTTCAATTATTATTTCTATTTTCTTTTTAATTTTTTTTTTAATTGAGCTGCACCTGCTGGGAGAAGACAGGCAAGGTTAGTGCATGTGTATGTCTGGATGTGTGCAGATGCAGTGACGTTGAATCCGAACTGGTGTTGATAGCTCGGGGGAAAAAAACATATGGATCTGCATGTATACGGATCCAGCAGTTGCCTAGAGGGGGTGGATGTAGCTTAGGGTCCCCGCATCTCATTATCTGCCACGAAAACACTGTCAACACTCATTCACTGCATTTACTGCCACAATTGCCACTTATATCATTTCATACTAAAGCTATTTATACTTGTGGACTAACCTGTTTTATAACAATTTTAGAATTGCTTTCATTGGGTGGAATATACCTCACAGCTGTGCTGCATGCTACAAGCGACATGATACAAAGACACTATTGAACTACAGGTAAATAATTAAAACGTGTCTATAAGACAGGTGCCTTGGGCTGAGCAAACACTGGCATTAATACATCTGCCAGTGAGATGCAGCAGAATAATATCACAGTCAGACTGCAGAACAGTCACTACAAGGGGTTTTACTGCTCACAAAAAAAAAAGCCTGGCACATCTGTGTGCTTTCATATGTGTCTGCAGACTGTGAAATCTAAAACAATCCACACCTGTCTGCACAAAATAACCCTTCCTCGGGTATTTGCCTTGGCAAAAGTTACTTCTCTCTTTTTATTTGGGAGACTGCGGTGAAAGGATATTGAGTCAAACAGCTGGCCTTCTGTTGACATACTGCACCAGGAAATTCTTCCAGGAAATGCAAGAACCGGGCTCTACAATAATGTTTGGTTGAATACATGGAACAGAAAGTTATTAGTGCAAAAAAAATAAAAAGGGCAATGTGTTCAGGACAGGGCTAATTTGTTGTTTTTTTTAAAACAAAAAAAAAATCTTTTTATGCAACTTCCATCTTATATATTTTCACTTAACGTTATACAGAATTTCAGATTTGTGGGCTCCCTACATTGGTTAAACTGCAACTCATAGAAATGACCATCTGAAATAGGATCAGCATACTTGGAGGTGTAGTTCTAGGAATCTAATACTTATTCCAGGGATTTTCATTAAATTTTACAGAATGTATTGTAAAAAATATTTGGAACCTGGGGAATATCCAATTAGACATCAAATAAACAATACAAGTACCTCTTATCCAGAAAGCACATGAGCTGGGTTTTTCCGGATAAGGGATCTTTCCATAATTTGGATCTCCATACTTTAGGGGGCACATTTACTAAGCTCGAGTGAAGGATTCGAATGATAAAAAATTAGAATTTCAAAGTATTTTTTTGGGTACTTCGTCAATCAAATGGGTCTAATTCGATCGAATTTGATCGAATCGAATGATTCGACGATTCGAATTAAAAATCGTCCAACTATTCGACCATTCGATAGTCTAAGTACTGTCTCTTTAAAAAATACTTTAATCCTACCGAGGTGTAATGTTAGCCTATGGGGACCTTCCCCAGCACTTTCTAACTTTTTTTGATCTAATATAAATCCTTCGATCGATCGCTTAAAATCGTTCGATCGAAGCATTTGCACTAAATCCTTCTAATTCGATATTCGAATTCGAAGGATTTAACTTCGAGGGTCGAATTCGAGGGTTTATTAACCCCTGAAATTCGACCCTTGATAAATGTGCCTCTAGGTCTGCTAAAAAATCCTTTAAACATTAAATTAACCCAAGAGGATTGTTTTGCCTACAATAAGGATTCATTTAGCTTTAGCTGGGTTCAATTATAAGGTATTGTTTTATTATTAAAGAGAAAAGAAAAATCATTTATTTATTTATGAATTTATGGTTAGCATGTGAAGATTTACATCATAATAGGCCGTCATGTGGCCTATTACCAATTTTCTAAGGAATGGCACCCAAAACACATCTGTTACGCCAGTGACGTAACCAGATATTACTGGACCCAACAGCAAATTATTTCTCAGTCCCCCAACATGTCTAGAGGTTGACCTATTTTATCAATATTTAATAAAATTGTATATAAATTAGGGTCTCATTGACCTTTTTACTTCTAGGGCCCCCTGCACCCACAGGGTCTGCTTCCTCTGTAGTTACACCCCTGTGTTAGGCAACAAGCTGTTGAATACAAGTTGTATAGTTGCTATTAGAGGCATTTTACATAATTTAAGTGTTTGGGATGATAATGACCTAATACTAAGTAAGCCAGACATCAGCAATGAACCTAAGAATGCTATACTAATCCTATAAAATACTATATACTATAAAACTTCATTACATATATTATAGGTTCATGTGTATCTTTAAGTTCTTATTAATAACACTAATTACCGGTTCTCACACAGTACCTGTAGAAACATTTGGAATGCTGGCTTTGCTTTAATTGCAAGACATACCACTTTAGAAGTACAGTAACAGTAGCAGATATCCTTCACAAACCCATTCTAATTATACTAGGAACATAGTCAAATGGACAATGCTGCCAATTCATTCGGTTTCAGACAGAGCATGTATTCAAGGCAATTTGGGATTTGTAGTTTTTGCTCTGAGTAGAAAATAAATCACTAGTAGATTTCACAACAGAGGCTGTGTTTACATTTTAACATGTTCATGGCTCTTTTCATACTGTTATAATGACAGTGGTCAGCATATAGCCTAACAATAATTATTATGTATTTATAAAGGAATAGTATATTCTGCAGAGCTGTACAGTTTAGACCAGGAAACATAAACACTAATACAAAGAACAACAGGACCCTGAGAGCTTACAATCTAGAAAGAGCAAAATCAACATGTGGAGGATAGGTAGATATTTCCCTGCATTCCCTAATAGCCCTTTGTAGATAATGATGTTCTGTTATCAGTTGCTTTTTATCTAATAATTTTATAGGAAAAAGTATATAAAGCTAGGGAAAACTATGTGACCCTTACCCTCCCTAACAGGCACAATTTGGTGCATTTTTGGAAGGTAATGCAAGAAATATAGAGATCATTAGCCTTTACTGAGCAGTCCCTGCAAATGTATGTTGCATTTAGCAAGGCCATATCATTTTTTAATGTGTAACCTTTTGTGTATAAGACAATGGTATTATGTATCTACAACAATTAGACACATTAAATTGTCAAAAAATCTTATATTGGTTCAATTGTCACTGCAAAGTGTAAATTTTCCCATATTTTATTTAAAAAAAAAAAAACACGGGCAAACTCCCATGCCTTATTTTAGATTATTTATTAATAAATAAACACCATCAGATAAATAATAAATCAATTTAATCAGTTAACGGAAAAACTCGATAAAATCGAGTGAAAACCCGAATTGCTTGAACTTTTCAGGCATTTTCCCAAATTGTTTGAAGTTTTTCTGCTTTTTTTTTCCCAAAATGCTCTAATTTTCTCGAGTTTTTAACTGAAAACCCTGAAAAAGTGTGATTTTTGGGTTAAACCCAGCGCAAACCACAAAAGCTTCAAATTGAGCTAGGTGTCTCTCCCGGACCAATTTTGTGCCACATAAATAGCTTAAGCACTTTTCTCCTATTATTGGTTTTCATTAAACCAACAGGAAACTTGATGTCATAACACATTATTAGACCAGTGTACAAGTAATAAAGCAGCACCTTATACTTCCTAAATAAAATAACTAAAATCACCTTCCGACACTTTTTTGAGTTCAGTTGGTTTTAGATAGTTTGTCAGAAATAAAGACTTTCCCAATTACTTTCTATTTTCTATATATTGAAGTGTGCCTAATTTTTCACTGGGTTTCATTACAGGCAGCTGTTAGAAGTGATACAATAGTTGCTAATATTCCAGAGATGCTGCTGAGAAATGTATCAATTAAATGTTGCAAAATTGTAACATTCAACTTTGGTTTTTCACAAAGTTGAGTTTTCGAGGGTATTTTTCAGTCAAAAATCAAATTTTTAGGTTAAAAAAAAAATCTCGAGTTTAAAAAAGAAAAAAAAAACTAAATTTTCTAGATTTATTATACCCTGACTCTGAAAATGGCTAGAATCTGAAAATACTTGGGATGCACCGAATCCAGGATTCGGTTCGGGATTCGGCCTTTTTCAGCAGGATTGGATTTGGCCTGGCCAAACCGAATCTGAATCCTAATTTGCATATGAAAATTAGGGGTGGGGAGGGAAATCACGTGACTGATTTTCACAAAACAAGGAAGTAAAAAATGTTTTCCCCTTCTCACCCCTAATTTGCATATGCAAATTAGGAGTTGGTTCGGTATTCCGCCAAATCTTTTGTGAAGGATTCGTGGGCTCTGCTGAATCGGAAATAGTGGATTCGGTGCATCCCTAGAAAATACACCATCTAAAACCTGTCAAGTTCATGTAGAAGTCAATGGGCAGGGGTCCTTTGAACTATTTGAAGATGTTGAACTATTTGAAGATGTTTTTTTTTTCGGTGGCTTTCCCTCTAAAACGCGATCAATTCGAGCTAATCAAGTTTTTTTTCCAAAGAAAACTTGATCTATTCGAGTTTTTGGGCTGTTAACCCTGAACCCTGAGTTTTTACCACTCGAGCTTTTTGTTAAATTCGAAACCTTTGGAGTTTATTCAAGGTCTTAAAAAATTTCACATAGCTCTAATATACTGTAGATAGGATATAGATAGGGATAGAAAGGGGTATAGTTACTATTTAATACTATCTTACCATCTTCTAAATTCTAAGGTACAGTATTCAGTTTACATGGTGTTTGACCATCAGTGACAAATTGCCATATTAAATTATTGCAGGTTTCTTTATGCTCACTTGAGCTTGACAAGGTGTCCCTGAGGTCTAATGAATCAGCAGCAATAGAATGAAACAATCAGACTAGAAAGAATACTAACAAAAATACTTTTGCTTCACAGTTATATTGATAAAAAGTGAATAGTTGCTTCTACTGATGTGGTCTGAGGGGAAAAATGAATGCCACTGGCCAAGCAAAACAGGCTAATCTATTTTTGTGCTCAAATATTTCTGATTATAGAGTTCAAACCTGATGCAGCATTTAAATATTATTACAGTGGCGTGGGTGTGCCTGTTGAAAACCATACGCTTTCTGGAAAGATCACAGTGTAGATTTTGTAGATTTAGAAAGCTAAATTTGTCTTGCAGGTATAATAAACTGTCTGTATTACATAGCTTTTGTAACAATTACATTTCAGGGAAACAAGTGTTGGTACACTGGTCAATATTTTTTTATTCAGATTTTTATTTGTGCTTTGGGTAATATTAAAAAGGTTGTACATTATCCCTGGGCTGTACCTGTTTGCACAGTTTGAAAATATTCAGTATATATTATTAACAGGCCATTATATATTTTTTTAAGTTATAAAGAAGCAAGCATTCCACTGTATTCATAGTTATCATATTTACATGAGCAAAATGTATCCCTGACCAATTACCTATCTCAGGCATTATAGAGTAAATAACTGATGGTTTGCTATAGTTTATTGGACCTTGCAAATATGATGCTCTCTCTGTATAAAGTACATTACAGATTGCAGAGTGCTTGCAATTTGGACCTAAAGGGATACTGTCATGTGAAAAAAAAATTTCAAAAAAAATTCAAAATGTATCAGTTAATAGTGCTGCTCCAGGAGAATTCTGCACTGAAATGCATTTCTCAAACAGATTTTTTTATATTCAATTTTGAATTCTGACATGGGGCTAGACATATTGTCAATTTCCCAGCTGCCCCAAGTCATGTGAATAGTTGATAGAATAGTTATAGCAGATGGACCTGCAACTTTGGACCTGCTGATATTGCACTTGTGAAAGGCCCGTTAAAAAGGAGAGCAAAGATGCATGAAATAAGTTATTCCGTTTTGGGTTAATTTAATTTACATTCCTTGTTCTACCTATTCCAGCCTACACCTATATCTTTATATCACATTACCATAAGATCACTTTTAAATGTTTAATCTTTAAATGAAATGTTTATTGTTTAGAAACAGGTAGCAGTTTTCAAATTTTGTTCACAGAAAAGTAAGGAAACAATTTGGGGAATATTTACTAAATTTATCTGGTCCGGCTTTTTGGGGCAGAAATCAAATTTTTAGTTTTTTTACATTTTTTTAAAATTATTTATTATCTAAGCCCAATGCTGCAAAAAGCCAGAATCTGAAAATCTGCTATCTCAGACCTGCCGATGTTGTGTATAAGTCAATGGTCCCTATACTATTTGGAAGTTTCTGTGGCCTGCACTGGAATTAGCCCAAAAATCAGGCCATTTCAGACTTTTGGGGCAAAAAATTCTGGCTTTTCGTGAAAAAGACAGAAAAAATCATATTATTCGAGGTTTTGCTCGAACTTTTTAAATAATAAATAAGGTAAAATATGGTATGGGAGTTTGTTTTTTTAATTTAAACAATAAGATAAATTCGGATCTTAATGTTGAGGAGAGAAAGTCCTTAAGCTAAGCTGTGAAATAAAGCATGTATAGGTTCAACACCTTGTATGTAAGATGTACATATTTGCAGCAAGGATTTCATCATGTTTTAGTCCTTAATGGTGTTACTAACAAACCGCATATCTTTTTGGGTCTCATTAGTAACACTCTTTTACAACTCTTTCCTTGTTACAATATGGTTATAATCTAAAAGTCTGTCAGCATGTCCCTCTACTAACCAGACAATCCACAGACACCTCTGCATATTTGGCAAGTGCTATTTAGTGACTTGAGACCTGGCAGAAACAAATCCCTACATTCCAAACTGACATAGAGTCCGCACCAGGGAACAATTGCTAGTATATTATTTAAAACTCAGAAACTGTATTTTATTATTATTAATAACTCAGGAACTGTATATTAAATAATAACAATAACTTACAAAGAAAATGATTTACTAGGTAGAACGTTGCTATTTCTAATATGATTTTAGGCATGCCTGGTGGGCTCTTGTGGGCCCCGCTGGCCCATATCTGCTTCCAAATGCCGCGACCTCCCTTTGCTGGGCATCGTGGCAAAAAAATCTTGTGTATATTCGCTGCAGCGCACAAACGCAGAGCAGAGTGCCAGTGCGGCTAAGGGGGCGCCTGGGGCAGTAGCCCTGGTGGGCCCCGGGTCCCCCAGTCTGACCCTGCATAGAGGTATGGGACCTCTTATCCAGAATGCTGGGGACCTGGGGTTTTCCAGATAACAGAATTTTCTGCGATTTGGACCTTCATGCCGTATCTACTAGAAAATCATGTAAACATTAAAAAAAAAGTAGGCTGGGTTTGCTTCCAATAAGGATTAATTATATCTTAGTTTGGATTAAGTATAAGGTTTAGTTTTATTATTACAGAGAAAAAGAAAATCATTTATAAAAATTTGGATTATTTGGATAAAATGAAGTCTATGGCAGATGGCCATTCTGTAATTTAGAGCTTTCTGGATAACGGGTTTCCAGATAACGGATCCCATACCTGTATGTATACTATAAGTTCTATGTGATCCTAAGTGAAACATATTTACCACCTTGCACAAATAGGATCACCTGATCACAATTTTATTTGGCTATACATTTATGGGCCCATGTTGGCTTAGTAAAAATTACTCAAACTATCTTGAACTATATTAGTGTATATTTAAAAACAGATATACTGCTATATTAGGAAATGCACTACTAATATAATTTAGGATGGGCAGACATAACATAAATACAAACCTTGAGGGGAGGCAAATAGCCAACATGCACTTCATCTACCAACAGTGACCTGCTAGTAACTTGCTTGCTTGATATTGTTATAGAGGAGATCACATTGACTTATTAATTATACCCCATTTTACTGCCTGTATAGGACAGCCTTCTTTATGTCCAATTACCCTACAATTACCATTGGGCATCTACTATCTCTGCTGTATATTAGTACTTCTTTATTCACTCATATTTAAGGCACTACCTTGTAGACTGTTTGCCCATGTTTAAATACAGCACTGCGTCCCTGGCTCTTTGGTCACTGTCACCTAATGGTTATAGTTAGCAACAAGTTCACCATCGGAAACAGGCAGAATTCTATCAGGGCCCCCAGACTACTGTGATGGTGGATTGGATGTATGGGGCCCAATGAACGCTTACAGCAATCCTAGTGATTAATTACATATTGAACATGCTGCAGTTTTTTTGTGGCATGTATCTAATGCTTTACTACACTTATGGGATCCATTATACAGAAATCAGATATCAAGAAAGATCTGAATTATGGAAAGGCCATCTCCATTTTATCCAAATAATCCAAATTTTGAGAAATTATTTTAATATATAAATAAAACAGTAGCTTGTACTTGATCTAAACTAAGATATAATTAATCCTTATTGGAAGCAAGACCAGCCTATTGGGTTTATTTCATGTTTACATGATTTTCTAGTAGACTTAAGTTATGAAGATTCAAATTGCGGAAAGATTCGTTATCTGGAAACCCCCAGGTCCCCAGCATTCTGGATAACAGGTCCTGTGCCTGTATAAACTTGATACACAACAAAGGCTACACCTCCCTTATTGGGCAGAGCATAAGCAAATAGTTAAGATCTGTAATCAGCAACTAAAACTCAAGCATTATCCAACAGCTGCCCATGTCTGACACAGACCTACCTCCATTAATAATGCTTGTGTTACTTTTAGATTTATAATGGGCAGATTTATGAAAATGTGAGATTAGAGCTCACCTCACAAAAACTCACACACTTTCTATTCATTCTTATGGGATTTTGAGAAGCGCCTTTATCAAATGAACTCTAACTTTCATGCATTGATGAATAATAGAAAGTGGGGTTTTCTGTGGTGAAATCTAATTTAACATTCTGATAATTCTTATAGATCTAAAAGTAACACAAGCATCTGTCAGTCATTGTCCAACCGATTTTTGATGAAGGAATTTTTTTTTACCCTAGGCTGCTAAAAAAACACCAGCGTTAATCATATTCTAATAATAAGGTATACATATATATCATATTTAAATATATTATTTCATTGCGAAGCAACTATTCTTTCAAATTTTCCCTTTAAAGGAATAGTAACATCACCAAATGAAAGTGTTATAAAGTAATGAACAGGGGGGGACCTTATTTATCAAAATACAAATTTTTCTGACTATTAAAATTTAAAAAAGTCAGACCAAACTGGAATCCACGATTGGACCTTATTTATTGTTAAAAAAGCTTTATTTAATCGGATTGGGGACAATCACAAAAAAAAACAAGCAAAAATCTGAATCATACAGGGTTTTTTTTATAGTTTTTTCCTGAATCGAATGATGTATCTGGGCTTTTTCCCAAAAAGCCAGAATATTTTGGTCTGGAATAGTCAGATTTTCGGGCTAATTCCAGCGCTGACCACAGAAACTTCCAAATAGGATAGGGACCTCTCCCATTCAGGGGCGCTCCCATTCAGACTGTCGCCTCAGGCGGCAGCGCCCCACTAGGTACCAGGGGTGGCAAAAGTGCCGCTCCTGGTACTTTAAGAGCCGAATTTCCGTTTTTTCAAACCGGAAATTCGGCTCTTCTAGCGCAGAGAGCGCAGTTAGGCTCTCTGCGCTAGTGCACTGGCCCTCTCTGCTGCCCTGATGGACCCCCCCCGGACCCCCTCAGGAGCAAAAAGGTAAGCGCACGGGGGATAGGGGGCGGCAGCAACTGCTGCTGCCTCGGGCCGCGGAGGGGCCAGGATCGCCCCTGCTCCCATTGACTTATATATACAACCTCGACAGGTCGAGATTTTGGGATTCTGACTTTTTCCATTCTTGGGGTATAATAAATCTCAACAATTCAAGTTTTTTTTCACTAAAAATTTGGATTCTATATTAAAAAGAAACTTGAATTTTTTGAATTTTTGGCATTTGGACTTTAATAAATAACCCCCATAATGTACTAATTGCACTGCACTAGGGAAACTTTGTGTTTGCTTCAGAAACGCTACAATAGTTTATATAAAAAAGCTGCTTTAGCCATTCAAAGCTGAAAAAGGAAAAAAGGCACAGGATACTCAACAGATAACAGATAAGCCCTGTAACATAAAATGGGATTCTTAAGAAAGTATCTTTTATCTATTGTGTATCCTGTTCTTGAATGGCTGCCCCCATGACTACACAGCAGTTGTTTATATAAACTATAGTAGTGATTCTCAACCAAACACACCAGTTTTATCAGTGCAGAGCAACAGTACATTATATTGTCATTCCTTTAACACACTTTAATTTTTTGGCATTACTGATCCTTTAAGGATGTTGAGCAATTAAGACATTTACTGAATCACTGACTAAAGTACAAAGAAATCTTGCACACAACAAACTAGCCTGACTCTCTACCAGTTTGGCTCCTGGGAGTCTTGAAAAAATAACTACTAATCTATTGCAAGATGCAGTTCTGCAAGACTGATATAATTGTATGTTTCTATGAAGAAAACTGTCTATTGTTATGAGTCATTAGAAAAAAAAGATATCAAAACCATTGTTTAGGATCATTCTTGACTCACTGCAGTTTTTTCTTCTTTTTAAACTTGTTTAGATTAGCTGGTTAAACTGGCTTTTCCAGCCTTCATCTGTATTCGAAATTTGTGATGATGCGATAAAAAAATATGTGTTGTTATTTGGCTACCCATCTTAGTTTGGCAGCACTCAGGATAAAAACAGCATATTTCGTCAGCAGAAAAACTACATTATGTATTGGGCTCAACAGCTGTTTAAATAAAAGTTCAAATGTGTATGAATTCTGAGCACTCGTGAAAAAATTTGCTTATTTTGTACAATAAGATTAAAAAAGGAAAAACATATTGAAAGCAAAAGTTAGGAATCCAACAACTGCAATATATACAGAATCAGCTGTGTTCAAAGAATATTTTCTTAAACATTCTTAAAAAAAGCTCAACCAAACTTCCATACCTGATTTTGCTTATTTATTAATAAAATAACTCAAAAAAATTGGATCAGGAAAAACTCATATATATCGCCGCAAATCACGAATCACGCAATTTTTTCAGACTTGATTTGGATTGCTACTTTTTTCAGTTTTTTTTCCAAAAACACCAAAAATATCGGATTAACTGGCTTAACCTAGTGCAAACCACCATAACTTCCAATTGGGATAGGGGCAGCTCCCATTGGGGGTCATTTATCAACACTCAAACTTGCTGCTGGCTTTAAAAAGCTAATCACCGATTGGTTGCTATAGGTAACTGCCCATGGGCAAATTTGCCCAGTGTTGATAAATGAGCCCTATTGACTTATACATGACATCGACAGGTCTGAGATGGTGTATTTTTGGATATGGGCTTTTTCAGCATTGGAAAAGGAAGCACACCCCATGGCCATGTTGTGAAAAAAAAAAATATATTGTTCTTAGCACAAGTCCAAATGAAATATACTGGATCTGTATTACAAGACATACATATTAAAGCCGGGGTTGAATTAAAGCAGAATATTTGAGTAAAACGGAGAGGATCCCTCCTAGTAGCTTGAATAAAAGTGTTCGTGTGCAATACTGCAAGTGCTCTGCTCTCACTTACCACTCCACCTCCTTCCCCTCCTACCCATGCTCAGCGCTGAGCACTTAACCACAAGCTAAATATAGGCAGAACAAAGTGGAATTCAAAATGTGAACTAAGAAAACAAGCAATGGGTTACTTTAGCCGTGTAGCAGTTAGAGATGTTTTCATGACAGCAAAGTTAGAAGGCTGCTCTGAGTTTCAAAGCATATTACAAAAATTATAAATGGCTGTGAGGAAAGTAAAGAGAAAAGTAACGAGCACAAAAGAACAATATAGTGTCTGATGACTTAACATAACAGCACGGGTATAGAGAACCATGTCCTTACAAATAGGAAGTATATTGTTTTGCAGATAAAATATTCATTTTCAGAGCTCCATATAAAGGGAACTGTACGTTCCACAAAAAAGGCTTGCATACTTTTTAAGATTTGCTTTTTCTTAGCATCATGTTAAACATATACAGGTATGGGATCTGTTATCCCACAACCCCTTATCCAGAAAGCTCCGAATTACACAAAAATAATCCTTATTGGACGCTAAAACAGCTATTAAAAAAACAGGTTTATTTAATGACTATGAAGATTTTCATTCATCCAGGTCATAGTATATCTAGTATAGGTCAATGTAAAAATGCATCTAGGAGTTGCATGACACATTGGATAATCCTATCACAACTACACAGAATCAACACCTCTGTGAGTTTCTTCAGATGTCACCTCTTTGAAGAGTTACAATGTGCCATTGTAAATGGATTAGTGGAAGAGTTTATATGACGAGAACTTCCCACACCAGTCAGTTGAACTGAAGAAGCTGCTCGGATGAGTAGTGAAACGTCTTCATTGATTACTCAGCAAGTCCAGTTGTTTTTACATTGACCTATACTAGATAGGTTTATTTAATGTTTACATAATTGTCTAGTAGACTTAAGGTATGAAGATCCAAATTACGGAAAGATCCGTTATCCGGTAAATCCCAGGTCCCGAGCATTCTGGATAACAGGGTCAGACTGGGGGGGGGCCCAGGTCCCACCGGGACTAATGTCCAGGGCCCCTTCTACCCCCCTACTATGACGCGCCAATCGTGCATGGATGAAGGCGCCGCTTGGCCACCTGCGTGAAGGCGCCGCCGTGCTCCTAAATCAATAAGTGCCGTGCGCATGCGCAGATGGCGCTGCACAGCTCCTGAAAAAAAACCTTTTTTCCCCCGCAAATCTGATCGGGAGAGGAGACTAGGGACAGGGGCCCATTAAGGGTCGGGGCCCACCAGTTTTTTTCCCGGTGTCCTGTCCGACACTGCCTGTATATCCAGTGGGGAAACAATCCTTCATTTTCTGTTGCATTGTTTGCTTACTGCTCTATAAAGCAAGGACATATTCATTAGAAGGGATACCATCACATAGGGGACTTTCTGCAGTAATTTCAAATGTGACAAATAGTCCCATAAGGCCAAGCACATTAGTGGTTTGGCACTACCTATGATTTGCTATAAGCAGAATGATAGATTATTTCTTTGTGATTCTCCACTGGCAGCAGTCCAGTTTCTCTTTCTCTCTAGCGCTAAAAGTGTTGCCCAAGTGCCATTTACTGATCAATAATAATAATTAGACCAAGTACTAAAATAACTTTTGTGTAATTGTGTATTGTTGAGATATTCTTTGTGTCGGTCGGTCAGGAAAATGATGTAAAAACTGTAACCTTTTAATGGGGAGCGGGTTTGGGAGTAGGTAGAACACAGTGTATGGTTAAATTAAAAAAGGATTCTGGTTTGCATGAAATATTCTTGCATAGCGATTCAGCCAGTGGTGTAACTAGATGTTACTGGGCCCCACAGCAAATTAATTTTAGGGCCCCCAACATATCCAGAGGTTGTACTGTTTTACCAATATATGTTGAAATTTCTCATTAATTAGGGCCTCATGGAGCCCCCTATACCTCCTGGGCCCCCCTGCAGCCAAAGGGTCTGCTTCCTCTGTAGTTACGCCACTGCATTCAGCGTCTCTAAGAATAGGGAGATAATTTTAGAAGGAATTCTTTACATACATAATAGCTCATATATATAGTGTAGAATGCCATTAAGCATGACTGCTGTATTACCTCTTTGTGAAAATAACTCAGATTGTTGGCTTTTAGCGAATGACTTTGGAATTGCATTCAGTTGCTAGAAATGTATCTGTAAGTACTGTTGTGTGTAAGACCACTTGCATCAAAATGCACGTGTTTCCATATACAGTGAAACTTGAATTTTACTTCCCTGATTTTAAGTTTCCCCTCATTTTTTTGTGGTCCCAACAATAAATAATGCAAAATGTATTTCCCTGATTTTACATTTTCCCAGATTTTTCACCAATTTTTTATATACCCTTGAAAAAAGCAATATGGAGGCAGGCCGAATTCCCCCCCCCCCGAGGCGGCTTTCGAGATGATCCCGATTCCAGTGCAGAGAGCACAGTTGGTTTGATAACCAGCTCTTAAAGTTATCCGGAGTGGCTTTCTTAACTAGCACAGAGCTCCTGTATGTGGGTTCTACTGTAGTTGCACTCTGTTCAGAATCAGGCTCTGCTGCATCTAATGATGCAGGGGAACCATGAAACTTCTACCAACTAACCAGGTAGCAGCTCCAGGGTTCCCACAGAGTCCTGTGTCAATTGCCACAGCATAGTTGTGCCAAAAGAATAGTGTGCACACATCACTCACACACCAAATATCAGAGCTGATGCCAGACAGACTTTAAGAATATTCAGAGCAACTATGCCCGATATTGAACGCAGTGTTTTTACAAGTGTGTTAATTTTGGCATATTGAGCACCGTAGAGCCGGGTGAAGCACAATAGCATCAGATTCAATGCCCCTTTGCTTCCACAATGGTATTAGGATTCTAGTAAAAAAACATTGCGTTTTAGAAAAAAAAAACATGGCGATTGCACTTGAAATTGCACTTTGCCCACTGCTCTTGGGATGTAAATAAAGCCCTATAGTGACTATTTGCTCTGCAATAAATAAAGCCTGGCAGAGTAATTACACAGGAAAAGTGCAAACTATAAACATTTGTACATCATTTTTTAACACATTTTCACTATTATGTACTGTATTTTCTTGTAAAGGCTTCTTAATATTAATTTTGCAAAAACATTAGAAAATAAAATGAGTTTAGTCAGTATAGTTGTTTCATCATTTGGATACGGGTTTCTCATAGTCTTTTACAGATCACTGAAAAAGGAACTGAAAACAGGAAATGAATACAGTAAACGGCACTTTGGTAAATGGTAATGCTCGCATGTCTCCTTCATGAAAGATTAGAAATGGCTCCACTCAACACAGGAATAATGAAAATAGTTACTGATGTGGATATGTTTTGATACAAAACTATTTTACAAAATACAACATGCTTCTAACTTCAGTGCTATATTCCAAAGAACCAGGTCACTTTACATAAAGTTGCTTATAGAGAATGGAATGTTATTGTTTTAAAGAGCTGTTTTAAAACATATAAAGGGTTTCTAAAGTTTCTTAAAGGAAAACTATACCCCCCAAACAATGTAGGTCTCTATTAAAAGATACTGAGTAAAACAGCTCATGTGTAAAACCCTGCTTCATGTAAATGAACCATTATCATAATAATATACTTTTTTAGTAGTATGTGCCATTGGGTAATCATAAATAGAAAATTGCCATTTTAAAAAATAAGGGCCGCCCCCTGAGATCGTAAGATTCACTGTGTACACATACAAACCACATGTAAGGTCACATGAGCCAATTAACAGACAGAGTTCTGCCTTTTGCTTCAACACTTTTTCCTGTTACAGTTAGTGTTTTAGTATTCCTGGTCAGGTGATCTCTGAGGCAGCACAGATAGAGTCACGAAATGGTGGTTCAAGGCAAGAGATGTAAAAGGGCAATATTTATGTAAATATATATTCCAGTTTGGTAAGATTCTTTAATATGTCATTCAATTTGATATAAACTATCTGTTGCTTAAGTATTCATTTGGGGGGTATAGTTTTCCTTTAAGGCTGTAATTCCTTAAAGGCATACTGTCATGTAAATAAAAAATGGTTTTACTTGTGTGTGAGAACAAAGAACAATGTTGTTAAAAGTATTATTGTTTGGGGGGAAATATTTACTTTTGAAACAACATCAACATCATTATATTTATTTATTATACAGTATATACAGAGCCTTTACTATAAATCTAATGTGTTTCTGACAACTGTATTCCTTTTGTACACTTAATCCGAATTCATCTCATAATATTAACAAAAATAATGACCAAACTCCCATGCTCGATTTGATCTTATTTATTAATAAAATAACCCAAATTAATTGGATCCCGGAAAAACATGATAAAATTGAGTGAAAACCCCAAATCTCTTGAATTTTTCTGTCTTTTTTCTGAATTTGTTAGATTTTTTGTGTTTTTGCACAAAAACCCTGAAAAAGTGGGATTTGCGGGCTAAACCCAGCACAGACGACGAAAACGTCAATTTGAGATAGGTGCCTCTCCCATTGACTTATACAGACCTCGACAAGTCTGAGATGGTGGTTTCAGGTTTTTTGCAGCATTGGGGTATAATTAATCTAGAAATTTAGTTTTTGCCCCAAAAAAGCCTGACCATATAAATTTGAGGTTAGGTAAATAACCCCCTTAGATGTGAAGGAGTTAACATGCTTTTGTTGCTGGTCACTCAAGCAACCTTTTGATTTGTTTGCTGCAGCCTTACAACAGTCAAATGTTGATTTTGTCTTTTAGCTTTTATCATGCATTTTATCATGCATTGTTTGTAAAAACAAAAAAAGGCGATTACAGTTATGAGTGTGATAAAAAATAAATACAGTAAAACTGGGTGAACTCATACAGATGATTTCTTTTGGAAACGTTGCAGTCTTACACATAATTAAGGCCACACACAGACAGATCTGCCTGTTCAACCCGTTGAATAAATAAAAAGATCTATAGCCAATTTGGCAACACACATAAATAGTGAATTGGCTGTTAAAGCAATCTTTTTCACCAGGCCATCAAATCTCTTGCTGTGATCCTGAACAGATTTGTTCAGTCTTCGCCAAACTTTTTTTTTTTCAGATCTGATGAGATTACTAAACCGTTTATTCATCACGTTATTTCTTTAATCTCATATAGCCTTCAGCAACACATTTTTGGATCACCCCAAATTGGATTTTCCACACTATTTTACTATGAGATTAATGCACTGGATTGTGCAACAGCCACTACTCTTCCGCTGACCTGGACTCGTTTTGCTCAGCACCAGAATTATTAGGCCATTCAGGCTGTCTGTTCTAGTCTTTCTAATCCAAATCCTGGCTCAACTGTTCATAATACATGCTCTGTTTCTGCTATAACTGCCGAATGCCTCTGGAGAAAATCTGAAAATACTACTAATTTCCTCAACTATAAATTTTTATTTGGCCTGTTTTATACCTGTCTTCATGCTTCTTTTATTACCTCTGAGACCAGGCCTTACACCATCTATATATGTTACATTTATCAATTGCATAATACAATAAGGAACACAGTCCAAGAATATATTGTAAAGAATTCTAAAAGGAGAACTCAATGTCAGTACAAGACATTAAAGTCAGATTTGTTGCAAACAGCACTGAAAGTAACATTTTCCAAAGTTAATCTACTTTTGTCAATGTAAAGAAAAAACAAATTTAAATACAGTAAATGCTTTTCTTGTTTATTTGGTTGCCCGCTTCATTTAATCAGATGAGAAATAAATGCATGTACTTTATAGTAAGCCTGTTATAGTCTATGGGGATATCTTTCATTGGATTCAGAGATGTGCTTATTAACTATTTCCCCAAATGGTTATACACATATAGGAATGAGTATTTTAAATCTTAAAGTAATTATGTTTTAGTAAATATTATCCACCAGATAGATATAGTAAGGGCTGAGTTATTACTTTTACTGCTATTTCTAAAAAATGAATTTTCATAAGTTTAAGGTGGTGAGACTTTTATTTTTTACAATTTTGATCATTTAAAAATGTGATCTTAAAAATGAATAGCCCCAAAGTATATTGAATGTAGACCCAAACATGGAATAAACATCGACCTAGTATGACTAAAAATAGATCATAGTTCAATGCTAATGTTAGGAAATATGTAAAAGATTGAATAGGATAATACAATTAAAAAAAATCCATATTGATAAATTTGTTTACTCCAAGTGCATGTAACTAGGGCAACATAAAATCATTTGAAAATGCTTGATTCCCAATCCTTTGTTCATCTTCTTTGGTACAAATCCACAATTTCAAAAAGGCTTAGTTTAGGGGACGTATGAATTTGCTGACATGGATATTTCCAAAAGTCTAGTCTGAAGACAGTTAGGGGGTTTTGAACTCACAACTTGAATGTTTTCTGATTTAAATTGATACTGACACTAAAAAACTACTTTTTAAAATATGAATGTACATTAAAAGTTACATATAGGTAGAGTTGCCACCTGGCCGGTAAAAATGATGGTTGATCCCAATGTTATTAATAAGGAAAAAGATCAATATATAGGAAGGCCAATATTTTTTTCTGGAAAAGTTGGCAACTCTGCCTATAGGTCATAGGTCAGGCTGACCTTTTTTTTTGCTGAGAGGTTTGTTTTTGTAAGTAATTGTTAGTTGAAGTTTCTAAATCTGACTGTTTTGCCAACCTGACTGTCCAATCTCAGCCTGTCAGTTAAAGTTCCTAATGCTAACTGACTCCTGCTGCACAAATATGGCAGCCCCCTCATAGACAAACACAGGGAGTCAGATAGGTATTGCAAAAGAATTGGGCAAATACTTTATGGCAAAATTATAAGTAGCATGCAAAGTCAATTTTATGATAAATGTAAAAAAGGCATCATTTCTTGTGTCAATATCTCTTTAAGAAAAAAAGTCAATGGAAAAAAACTTGAATCAGTGAATTCAGGGTGAACAACCTGAAAACTAAAATTAATTGAATTTACAGTGAAAAAAAACTCAAATCGATTGCATTAATCGAGAAACCCACCAAAAAAATAAATAAATCACGAAGGCTACAAACATCATCAAATGGTTGAAGGGACCTCTGCCATTGACTTCTACATGACCTTGAATATAGGAATATTTTCGGAACATTATCTTGAACATTGTAGGTTTTTTTTTAAACCAGAGAAAATTGAGTTTTGATAGAAAAATACCCTTGGAAATACAACTCAACCTTTAATAAATCTGCCTCTTAAAGTAAGAGTAGGGTCAACTATTATCTTGAGACTATTGCAAGATGACAGAATGACAATTGGGCTCATACAAAATGCCCCGTGCAATGTGCGAAGTGCAAAAACAGGCCGAAATCAGCCATTTTTTCCACTTTGCCCACTGCATTTCAGAGCACAGAGACCTGCAGACTGCTCTTGCATTAGGCCATAGTCTATTCAAGAGTTGCGGGTGAAGGGAGGTACATAGGTATCCTCCCCTACCAACCCCTAACTTGCGTGTTACTCAGATGGACAAGGTAGGGAGTGGTGGGACAGCCCTGTCCTTACTTACCAGTAAGTGTCTTTAAAGATGTACTAAAGCCTAACTAAAGAAGTAGCTAGAAATGTTGTACATTATGTTGTGTGCTTCTCTACCAGCCCAAGGCAACCACAGCCCATTAACCAGGAAGATCTGTGTCTCCAAAGATGCCCCAGTAGCTCCCCATCTTCTATTCTGCTGATTCACTGCACATGCTCTGTGCTGCTGTCACTTGTTTAGGGACCCACTCACAATATACAGTACACATAGAATACAAAAGTCACAGTATAAGGCAGATTAGTATTTAATACAGATAATTACTACATGGCAGCACAGAAACCAGTGCAATTAGCATCAGAATTTAATAATCAGACCTGTAGCATCAACTTATATTACAGACCAACCTGCTAAGGTTAACTTTTCAACAGCTCTGAGCCCACTGAGCATGTGAGTGTCACAGACACTTTCCAAAATGGTGACCCCCTGTGACAAGTTTGAAGTCCTGGATCATTGCTGCTATTGACAAGCTGAAACTTTAGGCTGGTGCAGTAAGTTCACTTTATAAAATATGTCATTTTTAGCCATATTCATTTTTAGGGTTTAGTTCTCCTTTAAGCAGGTAGTAAACACAGGACTTATCTGCACACCCTGCTTCTGAGTCCTTCACTGAGCAATTGATTTCTCATCCAGCAGAGCGCAGTGTAGAGGGGGCACAAATGTTCTGTATATGAGAACTAAGGGGTCATTCTTAATAGTAATGTTTCAATGGCAGCATCATTTATAGAAAAGGTTCACTTCCTCTGCCCAACATGATTTCTAAAAGGTCAGATTTTAGTTTTTAATGTAAAACTGCTTGTATTTTCATGTTACAGGGGTGTACTGAACACAAAGAGATGGGTAGGATAGAACAGATCTTAAACCAGAGTTTTAGGATAACTTGTTAATTAACATGAATGATTTTCAATTCTTTGATGTCAATGGCTCCTTGATGGACCTGGTAACAACTCAAGATAAAACGTAAACCGAAACCATAAGGGTTAACAAAAACATCTTGCACACTTCATGAAAATGCAAATAAACAGCTCCTTAAATAAAACATATTTTCAAGGTTCATGGGCAACATGCCTTTTGGGGCTGGAAATATCTGTATGAATGGTGTCATTTTCATTATAGTCAATGACAGGAGGCAAGGTCGAGTGGGGGCATTTTCCCACATTTTCACTGCATATACTGTGTGCAATGAGCCTAAGCCTCATATGTAATAAAAGGCACAAAGTTTGCCAAAATTCAGCAACCTATACCCATTGTATGCTGCATGGATAAACAGTGCGCTGCAGAGTATATATTTTTTCTTTTTGGTGTTTCAAATTTGATCTAGTGTTTTATCTATCCTAATCATTTTGAACATGTAAACTTCCCATGTTAGTATATTGTGGTCTGTGCTCCGAACTTACATTTTAACAATTTTATTTATCGATTTTTACTTAACAAAGACAGGAGATGCACAGAGCAAGCATCCTATAGTGACCAATAAGATGTTTCATTTCAAACAAGCAACCAGTAAATGCTACATACTGAGTGGATGCTATAGGTAACTAGATCTGTAGCAAACTTTGCACATTTTATTATATCAAATCAAGAGACTTAAAAACACTACATAAAACTGGAAAAAGGCACAATTTAAAAGACTACCCTGATACAGTACAATTTATGAGGACAATAGAAAAATAAAAGTATCCCGGTACAAAAAATGATTGTGAGTTCTACTTTAGTTGGTTGAATGATACAGGAACCAGGCCTCAGGAGAGACGTCTGGAACAATACACCATGACAGACTCTTTTCTACAACTTCTCTGTCATTCTCTCCTTGTGTATACCCTGGTGATTGATGATGTATTCCACCACTGGTGGATGCTTGCTCAGTGCGTCTCCTGTCTTTGTTAAAGGGATCCTGTCATCGGAAAACATATTTTTTTCAAAACGCATCAGTTAATAGTGCTACTCTAGCAGAATTCTGCACTGAAATCCATTTCTCAAAAGAGCAAACAGATTTTTTTATATTCAATTTTGAAATCTGACATGGGGCTAGACATTTTGTCAATTTCCCAGCTGCCCCCATATATAAAATTATGAACCACCATTTTTTGATAGTCTGTGTGCTGCCTCAGAGATCACCTGACCATAAATAATGCAGCTTTAACTATAACAGGAACCTACATTGTTTGAGGGGTATCATTTTCCTTTAAGGGGGACCAAATGCTGGACCTCAAAGGGGCTTTAACTGAAAAGTCCACACTGCCCTGAGGGCATGTTTTCAATTCTACTGTCTTTATAGGGCCATGTGTAGATTCTGTTTGTCAAGAGATACTAATTAATTTGGTTAAAACAAATCACTTTTATTTACAGATGCCACCTGTTTAATATTTACAAATGCACGAGCCAGAATATAAGAGGTCACAATAGCAGAATCATTATATTATTCCCTTTCATTACATAGATGATGTATTTCTGATTTGGCTGGGCAGTATAGATTCATTAGAACAGATGGCTGAATCACTTAGCCAGCTGGAAAGTCTGATTTGCCTTTCTATGAGTGCTGATGAATAACATACAGTCCCAGAACAGTTAGTTCCTTGAGAAAGATTTTCTATTGTATTATAAGTCCAAACATCATTTATTGTGCCATACCCCCCAAGCAGTATAAGCAGTATTTCCAGGATAAAGTGTGCAAAAGTACAAATAGTTTGATAGATATGTCCGAAAAAGAGGTTTGTGCTTCTTACCAAAATTGCCACTGGCTTAGCGACAGTAAAGAAAATTGTCAGTAAATAATTGGGACATTATAAAAAACACATTTCTTTTAAAATATTTATCACATCGCTTAATGGGAATATTGAAGGGGCATTAAGGTTCCCTCAGCACCTTGAGGGAATGATGCATAATGCTACTTTGGTGCCCATAATTTTGATAGGCATTGTGGAGCATCAGTTTGTCTGAAATTGCTCCACCATTGCCTGCTACTTTATTTGCCGCAAAGTGCTCATGCAAACACATTTCAGACACTTGTCCCTTGGAAATATGGCAATCTACATCAAAATAAAAGTGAGAAAGTATCTCACAAAATAGTTTATAGAAAGATGCCAATATATTCCATATAATATATAGACCACTGTACCATAAAGTAGAAAGATAATATAGAAAGTAGGTCAAAAATAAAAAGAAAAGAAAAATAAACATACAGATAAATTAACTTTCAGCATATTTCCATGTGGCCTGTTTGTGTCATCTTCATCCTTCTGCAATTTCCTGTCTTATACCAATGTGTCATTCAAAACTTAGACAACTTCGATCTTATCTAGTGATAACTGGACACAAAATGCTTTGTAAAATGTTAACAATAACAGCTGTTGTATAAATAGACGAGTCTCTATTCTAAACATATGTTATAGGTTTGACTCTGTGTTGTACAAAAAAGAGCAATCAGCTAGTAGGAGAATTATATATTGTAGACTGACATTTATTAAGGTAAAAAAAAAATGATGTAAAAAGTCATAATGTTTTTAAGCACTCTTTATTCATTTACATACTTAAGTTTAGTTGAAAAAAAGCACAATTCATCAAGTTCACCCCAAATAAACCCCAGTGCACATACATACACATACTCATACCAACCCCTCCATATACTCACATAAACTATATATACTGTATATACCAATATCTATACTAATTGTAGTTTTTAGTATGTAGATTAGATCCACTGCAATCCCAGAGTTGAGGTTCTTACTAATTAAATTAGTCTGGCAACATCTGTTATACATAAAACCAGGCTGGAGCAAACTAATAGTATTATGATTTGCAATGAAGTCAAAAGCTTTCCTACCACTGACATCAGACTAACCGGCCTATAGTTTTAAGACTGAGAACGAGATCCCTTTTTGAATAGTGGCATTATATTACCAATTCCCCAGTCTTTCAGCGCCATGCCAGACTTCAATGAATCCTGAAAAATTAAGTAATATGATTTGGCAATCACAGAGCTAAGCTTGTTTAGTACCTTTGGATGCATACCATGCTGTCACAGGCCTTTGTTTACCTTTACCATGTTATAG
Organism: Xenopus laevis; assembly: GCF_017654675.1. Lineage (NCBI taxonomy): Eukaryota > Metazoa > Chordata > Amphibia > Anura > Pipidae > Xenopus > Xenopus laevis. The sequence goes on along the minus strand of NC_054385.1, from coordinate 60,536,360 downwards.
TCTCTTGAATTGAATTTCCTCTTGCATGACCCATGCATCAGTAGTTGCATTACTAGAATTGGGAATTAAGAAGGAAACCTTCATTAACTGCTTCCTCATTCGTGAAAACAGAACTAGCCAAACTAATCCTAAACACGAGAAACATTTTAGTTGAGAGCATAAACAAAGAACAAACACTGTAAGACCTTGTCCTGAATTCTGTTCTGACTGATGATCCAGTCATATGAAATGTAAATAGTTTGTTTATTTTAGTCACAATTTTACCTCTTATAGACAGTCTCTAAAGGTTTAAGCTCTAATGTCCTCTTGTATTAGCCTATATTTTTGTTTTGAATGAAATTCATGCTCAAATCTTGGATACAATATCTAAGATATTAGCAAATTAGCAACAATATGCTTAAGATGCTGACAAAGCTAGAGTCAAATGAGCTTTGTTGGACCATGGTTTAGACACTGTTTCTTTCTCATATACCTTGGAGATACATTATTTTACCCTTTGGATTCTGAATCAGGGAACCTCTCTTTACACTTTCAGGAATGATTAGTAAGCTTTCAGTTTTCCTGATGTCTCTCACTGTTTAAACCATCTTATTCCACAGTTCCTGCTGTTTGTATTCAGAATCATTAAAATGTAAAAGAGGTAATAACTTCAGGAACCTCTTATTTGGTTACAAGATCACTTTGCAAGGACAGAATAATATGTAATCTTCAGAGCAGCATAGTGGATCTTGTTGGTCCTTCTAGACTAAGAAAGAAGCCATACTTTAGAGTCCATGGGTTAAAAAAAATAGATGGGCTCATGTGGCAGACACATAAGAGCCTCCAATTCCAGGGAAAAGTCCAATGCAGTATTCCAAGTCCTTTTTGGTGGTTTGATACTCTGCCATAAAAAACCTACTAATTAAAGCTTCAGAAGCCTGACTTCCTGGATAAAGCTGACAGTGATAATCCTTGAATATTCAAATAATTGAAACAGAGGAATGTGTGTCAATTACACTCAGTTGGTTACATCAAGAGGTAAAAATGCCCCAAATTTTATTTTATTATATTTATTATTTATAATAAGGGAAATGGATTCCTTCCTGAATAACATTTTCAGATACTCCTTGCGCTTGCATCAACGTCTGCTCAGCCTTCATTAAATTAATTCTGTCTGGATCCTTATATAAAACTGTAGCATAGTACAATGGACTGGCCTGCAGCACAAACCCAAAACAGTAATCCACAGCCATCTTGATTGGGCAAACCATGCTGTTATTAGCCACCACAGAGGAATCACAATTGCTTCCACTCTGATTTTGTGCAGAACTTATGAGAAGAAAAACATAAACCATTTTGTAAGTCCAAGGGAAGCTATAATGGAATCTGGAAGAAAACTTCTTTATTTTGGTATTCATTGCAGACCTCATTTCTCTACAACAGTATCCCCAACCAGTGGCTCATGAGCAACATGTTGCACCCATTTGCCTTACAGCAAATGTCTACTTTAAAATTCCTGATTAAATTCAAGTTTTACACTTATAAAGTCACATGTTCAGATCAGATGTCCGTAAGAGAGGCCCAGACAAATAATCCAGAGATGTGTTTAAAAGAAGTTTGCTGCTCATACCTGTTGAGCTGTCTAATGGTGTTTCTTGAAGGTTTTTACCAACATAGTGGTGTTTTTTTTCCTCCCCCCCCCCCCAATTCTAGCAAAATTGAGGCTACAAGGTGCCAATGCGTTTGACAAAAATTGTGGATAATGGGTTAAAAAAAAAACAACTTGTGCGCTGACATAAATCATATGCACTGAAAATCTTCGTCTGGATTTCATTTGGTTTGGATGTTGAAATCTGCATCTAATACTTTAAAAACAAATTTGACAATTGTCAGTTGATGTGGATACCCTGAGCTTCTAGGGCGATAGTAGTCCCAAGATTCCCATGCATCAGTGTGCAAGAGTAGGTTGTGTGGAAACAGCCATAATAATTTGGAACATACTTTTAACACCTAATCTAATTTTTTTTAATTTGCACCACAATACAATGCTACACAAACCTTTAAATAGACCTTAAATATACATTGCACTGGGTTTGGTCAACACTATCTCCAACCTTCTCTAGTCATGAAAGCATAACACGCATATAACTTCCAGCACAAACAGAGTATCTGACCGCACAAGGAAATTATAGCAAAAATACTCCACCCTCTCCCAATGTCCAACCCAATTTACTATCTTACTGGAGTAACCATCAGTCTCCTATATTCATCTCCTGATAAGAAATGTGTTTTGTCCCACCAGCAACTAGGACATATACCAAGTAGTAAATCTAAATGCATAGGATATTTTTTGTTGCCTCTGGGCAAATAACCTATTAACATATTTTACCCAAGTCATGAAACATTTTGCAAAATCAAGTTTTAATTTTACCAGTTCCACGATGGAGGTGCATTTGAAATGCTACAATGTATGTATATATAATGTATATAACTTTTCCACTGTCTGCTAAAACAATACCTCCTAATTTTCTGTTCTCCTTCAAAATTTTTTGAACATCACCAAATATTGCCCACGTAGAAGTTGGTAATTAGGGATGGGTGAATTTGACCCGTTTCTTTTTGCCAAAAATTCGCCGACGCCCATTAAAGTCTATGGGCATCAAAATTTTTTTGTTGTGCAGCAGAATTTTTTTTGACGCTCGTCTTTTTTTTTCTGACGCACGCCACCATTCAAGTATATGGGCGTCATTTCCGCGGTGAAACAAGGAGAAAAAATTCGCCCATCCCTATTGGTAATATGTCAATATGTAATTTGGTTTTACAGTAAAGGATGACCTTCTCCCAAATCTTGGGAGTGGAAAGACCCATAAACAGGGATACCTATCTACTTTTTGAGATTCTGGGTGAATACCCCTCTTACAAGAACTTCTTGTATTATTGCATGCTCTTTCAAGATAGGTAGATTTGGCCTCTAATGTTTTTGGAGTTCTTGATACAAAAAAATCTTGATTTCAGAGAAATGGAAATTAATTCTAATTCTACAGCTTCTTAAAACTGTTTTCAGCACCCAAACATTGTGAGCCCACACAGCCTGAAACCTGCTCAATCTCCATTTATAACAGACAATGGAACTCACTTCATCTCAGTAGGTTTTGATTATCGGTTATAGGTCTGTGGAGAAATGCCTCATTTTTTTCTTCCTTCCTTGTGATATCTTATATATAAAATGGAACCCATAGTCTTCCCAAATGAAAGATCACATTGAAAGGACAATGTGTATACATTATGCTTAAACTGAGGCATTGCCAGCATCATTATTTTTCCTGTTTTCTTTGACTTTACATTTATAGTGCATATTACAAATCATTAATCGGACGTATACTATGGGGGGAGTGAAATACGTTTCGCTAGCGCAAAAAACCTGCGTAAAGACACTTGCGAATGTTAGCACCATGTTTGCATCCTTTTTGATTAATGAAAGACCTCAACAACTTAATCGAAAACTTTGCAAACAAATGGTTTGCAGACATTCGCATTGTATGCATTTATTTTTTGCAAACGCAAAGTCTTTTTAGTGACAAAATATTTAACGAAACTGCAGAGCATATGTTAACGCTAAACCTTTGCATTAATGTAATATTCGCCATCGACTGATTTTACATTGCGAGCAGTACTAAACACTATTTTAAATAACGCCTGCAACTTTTAAATACAACTTTCAAGGATCCCCTTGATTTGACACAGCAATCGCCAATCGCTGAGTCATAGCCCCGCCCCTGATGTCACTGACACGCCCTCCTACATCACGGCCCCACCCTCTGACATCACTGCTCCCCCACGCCCCAGCCACTTCAAAAGGTGGCAACCCTAATATTAAGTCATTCTGTAGGCTCTGGCAAGACTAATAAAGCCAGATGAAAAGCTCTTCTCGCACTCCTTGGCCTACGAGTTGATTGCCCGGTGCACGGTGACGAAGGGGTCGGCAACCTCCAACAGCAAATGGGTAAGAAATCACTGGCACTCAAAGGGCAGGTGCAAGCAGGGACAATATCTTGCGTTTATTAGCAGAAAATGCAGACCCCGAAACTTGATAATGGGGTCTGACCCCGAAACTAGCATTTTCTGCTAATTAAACGGAAGAGATTGTCCCTGCTTGCACCTGCCCATAGAGTGTCAGTGATTTCTTACCCAAGACTAATAAAGCCACCACTAGTCAGGCAGAAGTTCCAGCCACAAAATAACACCTCCTTAGAGTATTCTCTTGACATTTAATATTTAAGGGAAACCCCCATCATCAACTAGAGGCATAGTTTCCTCTGGTTATCTCTAGATCCACCTTTGGAGCATTAACCTATGCCTTAATAATGTCTTCATCAACAAATAGGTACATTCTATTAAATCTTTTAGTAATAACGAATATTTTTATCCAGCTGGTTCATCTTCAGAATGATTAGAATCTCTGCTAGCATCCTCCTCACACTCGGCTTCAGAGTCAAACCGATGTTTAACTTGATAACACTTAGATGTAAAAAGTGGCATATCATTGTTCCAGATGACACACCCGCAGATGTTACATTTGCCCTTCAATGCTCTATTATCACAATTCATCTATTCATCTTGTAATTTCTATCATCTTGTCTAGACCAGCTGCTGTGAAAACAGAATAAGCCTTAAATGGGACCTGTCAGCCGAAAAAAAATATTCAAAATCCTATTTTATCACGTTTGTCAAGCAAAATAAACTTTAATTACACTGTACAAATTATTTGAATCTTGTTTCCTTCTGTCTGGGAATTCATAATTATAACAAGCAGGCAGGAGCCATTTTGTGGACACTGTTATTAAGACAAGCCTTGTATCATCTCATGTACCAGAATGGAGGACCTGATGTCCATTTCAATGTACTGGTTACACAATTAAATGGTGAATAGAGAGGGGGAATGTGTGGAGAGCAGTGACATCTAGTAAGTGCTGAATGGAGAGTGAAAGTAATTGCCTGCCCCGGCACTATGCCTAAGGCATAGAGGAGGGGCAGGCAATATTTGATTGACAGCTGAGGTTTTTAAATGAGTTTACAACAGCTATGAATGGTTTAATAAAAAAAGAATATGGATTTTATGTTTAATTTTAAACGCACTTTTATTATATAGATTTTTATGTCTGGGTGACAAGTCTGCTTTAAGTATAGACACATCTAAACTTTCTTGCACTCTAATTGTTGCACTCCTGGCTTAGATGAAGAACAAGCCATTGTTTCAAAGAGCATATCTTCCTAAGGGCAAGAGAGCATATACAACAATTTGGGATAATAGTAGTAATGAAAAACTGCTACTTATAGCAGTGTGAACCAGCATAAAAAGTCTTGCCAATCAAGCAGGCATGTCAAGCATTCAGCAGGTGCCCTATGGCAAAAACTACATATCCTAGAATTCTTTGTGCCTCTACAACCACCTTACTGCACATATGCCAGAAAAAAACAGTTTGAGACTTAAAAGATGCAGCTGCTTGCAGTAACAACACCTCCTAGTTCATATCATCAAACCGTAGCTTCAAACCAGGAGTGGGCTGAGACCCAATCTGGAAATATAGGAAGAGTGTGCCTCCCGTGACAAGGGACAGAAAAAAGAGCGCTAGATAGGAGAGTCGTAAGCAATTTTTGTTTCTTATTTCCTGTTCTCCCACATTGTAATTGTCTGTAGAGGAACATTATAAGCATAAGGCCAAAATAGACTTGCAGAATCACTCACCAAAACGGACACGTGGCCCAGGTGCTCCAGCCCCAGGCCCTCAGCTCAGGGGAGAGGTTAATCCGTATATAGAAGCATAAATGTTGGTGCAGGGCACACTGGTAAACTCACGTATTGATCAGACCAGAAGTAGTAGATAAAAAATGAAAGCTTTATTTACATAGTCATCTCTCGCCTGACGCGTTTCGTGTCACTAGGACACTTAGTCACAGGCCATATTGTCTGTAGAGGCCCACTGCTATTTGAAAGGAAAACATAAACGCAACTGAATCTATTACACCCCTAGTGGATGGGGAAAAAAATATTGATGATGTCAGGGTGACATACTATCCATGAAATACAGTATGTGACTTAAAACTTATCAAAAGGCCAACAAATATATAGACACTAATAAAAAGTCTAAGGGGGTTATTTACTAAACCCCGAATGCGAAAATCAGACATTTAAAAAAATCACAAATTTTTCGGAATTTATTAAACCCTGAGGATGGAAAAGTCTGAATCTGAAATCTGGCATATCAGACTTGTCGAGGTTGCATATAAGTCAATGGGAGAAGTCCCAATGATTTTTTGATGTGTGCTGGGTTTCATGCATCGTGAAATTCCTGAAAATCGGAAGAAAAAATAGTGAAAATCGCATTTTTTCTGCAAAGCTAATTTTTGGGAAAATGTTATAATAAATAAGCGTGAAAAACCCGAGCGGATTTCATTGGAGTTTGCAGCAGAAAATAATGAGATAAATTCGGACTTTGATAAATAACCCCCTGTAGTGTGGGATTCACAAAGGTGGAGGAAGTATTTTTTGGAGTAAAAGCGGTCTTCACACTGTAAAAGGGACATTCAAGGGACCTCAACAGGTTTGAAATGGCGGATATTCGGATTCGTACTTTTAGCAGCTTCTGGGTATTAGGGTTACTACTTGGATGTTATTTTACAGGAGTGGCCAGTAAAAACTATGCTTGATGCCAATGTTACTAATAGTAAAAAAACAGCAATATAGGCAGGCCAGTATTTTTTTCCAGAAAAGGTGGCAACCCTAGGGGGCAGATTTATAGAAGGTCGAGGTGAATTTCAGAATGAAAAAAATACGAAAATTTTGCTATTTTTTGTGTACTTCGACAGGGGAGTAGTCCAAATTTGATTTGAAAAAAAAAACGAAAATTCGGAATTTATTGTGTACTGTCTCTTTAAAAATTCAACCTTGACCATTCGCCATCTAAAACCTGTCGAATTGCTGTTTTAGCCTATGGGGGACCTCCTAGAACCTACTTGGAGTCAATTGGTGGACTTTGAAAAATCGAAGTTTTTTTTGGGAAAAACTTAGAATCTAATTCAATTGAATGCGCTATTCCTTCAATTCGTACAATTTGAATTCGGCCGAATACGGACCTATTCGACCAAAAAAAACACCTTTGACTTATTTTCGGTTGTTTTTTTTGAATTCGAAGTTTTTTCAATTCAAAATTGACCCTTGATAAATCTGCCCCTTAGGGGCAGATTTATCAAAGGTCGAGGTTTGAAGTTAAAAAAAACGTTGAATTCAAAAAGACCAACCGAATAGAGGTCGAAGGTTTTTGGGGGTCGAAGTGGTCCATATTCGAATCATACGATCGAAGGAATAGCACCTTCGATCAACTTCAATTGGAAGTTTTTCTAACTTCGATCTTCCAAACTCCCCCAATTGCCTCCATACAGGTTCTAGGAGGTCCCCGATAGGCTAAAACAGCACGTCGGCAGCTTTTAGGTAGCGAATGGTCGAAGTAGTTGTAGAAGTTTTAAAGAGACAGTACATGATAAATTTCGATATTTGAATTTTGAAGTTTTTTCAACTTCGAATCGAAGTTGGACTGTTTGATGGTCGAAGTACCCAAAAAGTACTTAGAAATTCAAGTTTTTTACTTCGAAAATTCACTTTGACCTTTGATAAATCTGCCCCTTAGTGTCTAAGACAGGGGTGTCCAACCTGCGGCCCAGGATGGATATGAATGTGGCCCGGCTTGAAGGAGAGAGAAAAGAGAAGGGAAAAAAAGAAAGAAATAAATGTATGGAAATACAGAGAAAACAAGAGAGAAATAACACTTTGTGCGCTCTAAGTCCAGACACATAAACCACCTCAGCCTGTCGTCTTGTTAGGAACAAACTTACTATGCCAGGTTGTAACAATGTGGTGACCTATGGAGTAGGGAGGACGGCCCATTGCCCAGTTAGTAATAATATAGTGAATAAAGTAAAATATAATATAATAAGAAGTCTGTTTAACATCCAGGTGTCCCATATTCCAGTGTATAGCTCCATCTGGTTATCCAACTGCTATTGTAGTTCTTTCCTGTGTATTTTCTTTAATTTTACAAATCAAAAGTGTTTGTGTATTTCACGTGTGACCACAATTTTTCTTTTTCCGATGTGGCCCAGAGAAGCCAAAAGGTTGGCCAGCCCTGCTCTAGACTAGACTTAAGCTTTGCTAAACACACACACTGCCCAGTAAAAGCCATTTAGCAGAGGTACAGTAGCAAACTGACGTGCATTGAGCTAAACAAGTGAAGGCTTATGCTAACGCCACATGATCATTTTATTGGGGATTGTTTACAACTAACGAGCGTTAATGCTTCGAACACGAAAATGTGAAAACACGGCGGGGACAAAGCCTGATTTTATACCTCGCATCAATTTTACGCTAAAAAAACTCCTCGCTTTGTTAACAGTTCTCGCCACCAACGAAAAATTGGGGCCGCGATCGAGCAACACCCCTCGAGCCCACCCCCACCTCATTACTACTTCCAACTGCGCAGCAGCGAGGCCTTCGGGAAACCAACTGTTGTTACCAGACGTAAAAAAACCGTCATTCTCGCCCCGCCCACTCATAACCCAACCCACTCTAGGATCGCCACTGACTTAACCACGCCCACTAAGCGTATCTTAGTCACGCCTTGACGAATCTCTCCGCCCACAGTCCCGCCCAGCGCTGTTTCCCTCGCCTCTTTCTTTCTCTCTATTTTTTCCTCCACTGCTCTTCCTACCCAGAATCCTCCGCGGAAGCCCTACAATGAAATTTAAGAAGTTTTTTAGGTTTCGGCGCCATTTTCGATTGGACTGAGGTAAGGAGGGAATTTTTTTTCCCAGGGAATAACTCGTCGGAGCGGTTTTGTGTAGTTTCCCTTCATCTTCCTCGGTCTTCACTGCACCGAAAAATCGGGAAAAATTGGAAAAAATTCCCCGAGGTGTCCCGAGTGTGGCGGCGGCCTCTCTCCCCGTCCAACCCCCCTCCTCCACCCCCGACTCCGCCCGGCACAGAGTAGGGACAGAAGACCGACCGTTCACCGGGGCAGAAGTGGTTGAGGCCGAACCCCGCCGCACACCCGTTTATTGCGGTGTGGAATATACCAAAACACTTAACCCCCAGGGGTGAATTGGCCGCGCTACGGGTTTAAGCCCAGGTTGTGGGGTGGATTTATGTTGGGATAAAGATGGGGTCGGTTATAATAAGGTACAATCATTTTCACTTAGTGGGCGAATTTAGATCACGTTTTATTGTAAAGTGGAAAGAAGAGTGAAAAAGTTGTATATTTGTTGTGCGTGCAAATAAATTGGTGTTGGCGGTGCGCAGTGTAGAGTGAGTGTATGCTCACACCGCACCCTCCTATTACACCAGCCGCGGCCCTTCTGCAACTCCCAGCCCCCTTCATACACTTGCGCCTCAACAACAGCCGGAGGGCCGCGCACACTGCTCTCCCTGCTGCCAAAAGACTGGGGGACACACGCGACCAATAGAAGCGCAGCATTGCTCATAATAAGGCATCATGCAATTGGTGGCTGCTGGGGGGATGGTTTGTTCCAGAGCAGGGCAAATATGTGGAGTGTGGTACATTAATGCAATTAAAAGACATTTGTGATTGGGCTGAAACGTTTGTATGTTTAGTGTATAACTGTATGATTGAGATAAAAATATAAAGGAGGGGGCTTGCTATTGGGGGATGGGGCTATTTTACTGGAAGGGTAGTCTGGGCGGGGGATCTGTACACTGGGGGTAGGGGGGGAGTACAGGGCGCTGTCTGTTGTGGAGGGTTAAACAAAGGGGCTGAGAAACCCCCCCCCCAGTGGGTGTAAATAATACAGCTGGTAGTGGTGCTTTATTCTTTCTCATTTCACTCAACTTCACCATGTGGATCTTTATTTCTCCGTTTTCTAACTTGTTATGCAAGTGCTACATGATACATGATGTTGTTGATCCCAAACAACACGGTGACTGATGCACGTTTGTGTCTGTGGGCTCAGGGTGTGAGTTGGCCCATGAGCAGGACAGCCTTTAGCAAGTGGGTCACAAACATCTTCTTTTCTGGCCATACTCTACTAGATAATCCATTTATTGGCGGTGGAATGAATTGAAGATAGTGATTAAGGGAATATGTTGCATTTAAAAAAAAAAAAAAAAAGCCACAATCCAGTATTTTCTCACTCCCTCTCTGTGAAGTAGTAGTTTATATTTAACATTTCAACGTTTCCTCTTGCAAGGTGACTGTCACAGTGTGAATATAGTGCAATAGGAGAAATGTGAAATCAGTGATTGGCTGGATTTCAGATAAAATGTATATATGTCCTCCCCAAAGTGTATTCACTGGTACCAGTAATCATGAATTAGAAAAAGGGAAAAGGCGCTCCAGCAGTATTTCTGCAAATAAACGTTTAATCCGAGTAGTGGCAACACTAGTGTCGCAGAATAAACGTTTATTTGCAGTATTACCTTTTTCTAAATACCTTTTTTGAATTAAGTACTGACCACCATTCCTTTCTTCTATTTGAATAACTGATAACAGAAACTTACATTAAAAGTGTACTATCACTCTCGGGCACATGGAGTCCTTTTATAAAATACACCTCAAACTTGTATTTGTGTTATATACTGCAAAGATATGTGGACAAGCAGGAATAATTTACATTTAATTTAGGTTCGCCAATTTACACATCTCTGACTGACCAAACATGGCAGGAGCCCTATTTATCTTTGTTATACTATTTTTTTTTTTTTTTTCAAACCAGACTAAAAGTGGTAACAGTGTAAAAGGGGAGGGACTAGAAATAATAAACCTTTAAACCACTAGTGACTAAAGTCAAACTAAACGTATGTAAAAACAGGCTACCTCTCCATTACGTCCAACTATAGGGGAAACAAATCTGGCGTTATAAAAGGATATAGAAGACCCTGATATGCACATGCTTCTTATACTTTCAAGAATTGATGAAGTTATATTAACGTTTCTCTTGCTTTATTTGTAAAACTTAATTATCTACAGTTTTTTATTTATTTATTTTTTTTAATACTGTTGCTAAAGGGACCATATTATTTTTAGAAACTTTCCTCCTCAGTAGCAAGTATTCTGTTGTAATGCCTACATCAGTGTTATAGGTGGATGTTACCATTTTTTTTTTTTAAAACAGAACATTTGTAAAAGGCAATAAAATATAAAGGTTTAGTTAAAATATGTTTTACAGCATTTTTTGCGATGTGAATAAAATATCTTTTATGCCTGGTTGAAAAAAAAAAATCATTTGAAATTATATTTTTTGTAATTTATATTTTATGAACAAACCTTTCAGTTGCCAACTGAGTGTAACAAGTAAACCAGTTGTTAACGATGGCAAGAAGCCTGATCCTCAATGTACATAAAGATATTTATTGTCCATACTGTTTAAATGAAACATATTAACATTAAAGACTTCAAGATCTCATTGTTTAACCATACATTTTATGTCAACAGAGTTTCTATTTGAAGTGAGAGCCTTTTTATCGAATAAAACCAAGGTTGGTAAGAACCTGCCTGCCATTGGCTGATCAGGTAATGTTTACTTTAAAAACAGCCGTTTTTCTAAACGGAATGAACATTTCACTTATCTCACGATTATCTTTTACAACATTTCAACAATTTGCCAGTTTTAAAGCATAGTGCTTGTGTTGCCCCCCAACTTTTTACTTTTAAATGTGACTCATGGGTAAAAAAAAGGTTGCAGACCCACATGCTAGGCAGTATAGGTATGAAGAGAAGTGCTCAAATCTACCTTTGCCACCTCCCAGCGACTAAAGTAAACAACCCCAAATCATCAGTAATATCCACCCCCTCCAAAAAAAATCAACCTAAAAACAATTAATTACAGGTGATTGTATTTGCGTGGGAAAGGTTTGAGCAAAAACCATACTATTTGTCCCTTTAGCTAGTAATTTCTGTGAACAAAGTTTATGGGATTGTTCCGACTGCTTTATTTGTTGATGACTGAAAAGAGTTTTGCAAAGCCAAGTGTTACATTGGGAAATAAAGACTGGTTTAAAAAATCCCAGAGAGCTCCATTGAGCATGTTTGTTTTTAACATTTACTTTAACCGTTTTTAAAGAAAATTTGGCTTTTCTCTGTCACCTTTTGCTGTGACCAGGGGCTAATTCTAAAGTCAGGCCTTGCTAATAAAAGCTCACTGCACAGGGAATGTCCACTGGGCCACAGGTCCTACATGGCTCACTACAAAAGCTGCCAAACATAAAGATGTTGTGTTTCTTTAAAATATATAAAGGTTGCTTTGTTAAATGTATCAACCATTAGTCCCCTTTTAAATGTCAAAATTGTTTTTTTGCCATAAATTTTTATGCTGCCTGGGCATGTAATTCAAATTGCGTTCGTTTAAACAGACCATCCTGACACCTTTTCAGATGGCAGTTTATCTGTTCAGAGATTTCATGTGGTGGCTCTCCTTGGTGGGTGCATGGTGTGTCAGGAGTAGCAGCAGCAGCAAATCTGACTCGCTTCTCTGTATATAATGTGTTGCTTGTTAGTGTGTGAAAACACCAAGTTAAAGGAGTTGTTCAGTATAAAAATAAAAACTTGAGCAAATAGGCTGTGCAAAATAAAAATATTTGTAAATGTAATGTATAAAGGCTGGAATGACTGGATGTCTAACATAATAGCCAGAGCACTACTTCTGGAGTTCTCTTGTTTTCCACTGATTGGTTACCAGGCAACAACCAATCCGTGACTTAAAGGAAAACTATACCCCCAAAATGAATACTTAAGCAACAGATAGTTTATATCAAATTGAATGACATATTAAAGAATCTTACCAAACTGGAATATATATTTACATAAATATTGCCCTTTTACATCTCTTGCCTTGAACCACCATTTCGTGACTGTATCTGTGCTGCCTCAGAGATCACCTGACCAGAAATACTACAACACTAACTGTAACAGGGAGAAGTGAGGAAGCAAAAGGCAGAACTCTGTCTGTTAATTGGCTCATGTGACCTTACATGTGGTTTGTATGTGTGCACAGTGAATCTTACGATCTCAGGGGGCGGCCCTTATTTTTTAAAATGGCAATTTTCTATTTATGATTACCCAATGGCACATACTACTAAAAAAGTATATTATTATGATAATGGTTCATTTACATGAAGCAGGGTTTTACACATGAGCTGTTTTACTCAGTATCTTTTAATAGAGACCTACATTGTTTGGGGGGTATAGTTTTCCTTTAAGGGGGCCACATGGGTCATAACTGTTTGCTTTTGAATCTGAGCTGAATGCTAACTGCTAACTCATTGAACAGTTATGTACCATGTGGCCCCCCCTTCAAGTCGCTGACTAACTCAGAGTTATAGAGCTGAAAAGCAGGAAGTAGTGTTCTGGTTATTATATTACACATCCAGTCACTCCAGCCTTTATACATTACATTTTTGGCTAACTATATTAAAAACATGTTTTATTTTGCACAGGCTTCTATTTACCCAGTTTTTATTTTTACACTGAACTGTTCCTTTAAATGTATGTTGCAAATAAAACTGGGCTGAGGCATTGTATATACAGTATCCTTCTGTCATCCTGAACTGCAGTGATATGTGCATATCTGTAACCGGAAGGACCAGAAATGTAAACAGTACTCCAGTTGTAGAGCATGGCACCACATAATTGTGCATTTCCAACTCTATTCATAGGCATATTTATCAGCCATGAAGGTAGAGTTCACCACAGTTTACTATTGGGGAACCTCTCACTTCATGATACACTTGAGGTGTGACAAGTCAGTAGACTGTGGAGTTATCTGGGGATCTGAAAAATGCTGAAATCTAACTATTTCTGAACTAGAAATGCTAGAAGTTACATGTTACTGTCACTTTAACGGGCATAAGTTGAAAGTTCATTGGACTGCTGATTTGTTTAGGTTCTGCTTCTATTTAGTGCAAGACCTAAGCTGCAGGTATGGAATCCATTATCCGGAAACACGTTATCCAAAAATCTCAGAATTCCGTAGAAAGTCTCTCATAAACTCCACTTTATCCAAATAATCCAAGTTTTTTTAAAATAATTCCCTTTTTCTCTTTAATAAAGAACAGTAGCTTGTACTTGGTCCAAGCCAAGATATAATTAATCCATATTGGAAGCAAAACCAGCCTATTGGGGTTATTAAAGGTTTAAATTGTTTTCTAGTAGACTTAAGGTATGAAGATCCAAATTACGGAAAGATTAGTAATCCGTAAAACCCAATGTCCTGGATAATAGGTCCCATACCTGTATAATAAGCAGTTAACGGCAGTATACATTCACTTTTTAGTTAAAAATTTCTCAAATACATATGCATGTTTATTATTTGCCTGAATATTATAATTTTTATTTTTGCTTTTTATAGGTTAAGAACCGGAGCAAATCGAACACTTTAGGAGACCAGGTATTTATATAATCAATGAAACTGAGCCAGGGTTTCACAGATAAATACAAGTGATTTCTCTGATAGTAAAATCATGTGCAGCCAGGGCAAATGAGCTCTTTGCCGTATGGCAACCTTTAGGAAATTGTTGGAGCTCCTGCTTCCAGAAATGATAAAGGTCACACTAACATGGTAAGGTAGGGATAGCTCATGTATTCATTTTTGTTTAGGATTTTGGGGTTTAGTAGTGACTTGATTCATTATATAATCATCCCCCTTTAAATTACTATACTCTGTTGATGATTTTTTTTTTTTTGTCAACTGGCTGATGGTGAAATGCAACATAGTCCGTGAGACATAAATTTGAGGGAGATGAAATTGGATTGAGTTAGTCATTTTTAATTTACTTCCTTCTGTCATCAAGTTTTCATCATAACAGATGACTGTTTATGCTTTGATGGATAATTTACCTTCCTCTGCTTCAGTGGGGTAAAATCTAATCATATTTGTGCATAGCTGTTTATGATACATAATCTGTAGTATTCTTTTGATAAAGGCTAATGACTTTATAAGCTTCATCTCATTGAAATATTGATCAGCTTTCTAAATAGAATTCGTCACAAATTCTTTATCATATCATAATTGGATCGCGAAAAAACGCAAAAAATTGCTCAAATTTTTTCAGTCTGTGAATTTCTCACGTTTTTGCCCAAACCCCCCCCCCCCCCCTCAAAAGTTAGATTTTTGGGCTAAAACCTGCCCAGACCGCAAAAATGTTAAATTGAGATAGGCGCTCTCCCATTTACTTATACAGTACCTCAACAGGTCTGCTTTTTGCAGCATGGGAGTATAATAAATCTCAAAAAAAAGATAAAATATGTCAAGAATGGCTAAATCTCATCATTTAAGCTGGGTGGGGCTGTGCCAATCACCCAATAGGCATTCATGTTTTTAAAGCTGGCCACAGACACAAAGATCCGATCGTACTTTCCCATCTCCCGACCTGCCACTAACCATTCAGATCAAAGTCTTACCATTCCGACCAAATAAAGTAGTTAAAGAACGTATCAGCTGATGTTCTGCCCCTGACAGCAATCGTACGATAGACAAAGCTGGTGACAGTCTCCCTCTGAAATTTGTACGATCGGCAATACACGCAAAGATATTACCCGCAGCCGACAGAAATTTTCTAACCTGTCCGATCGACCAAATGACCGATCTCCGCCGGACGAAAAATGTTGGCACTCGATTCATACGATGAGATCTTTGCGTCTATGGCCAGCTTTACCCAGCAAACAGGTAAATGGGAGGAGAAGACGCCCTAATGGTTAATACCATCAGATTTGTGGATCAGTCTGAGGGTTTCGTGTAAATAATTACTCGTAGACACTCCTGATATGATTAGCCATTTTGATGAACCAATCTTCAACTGATTTGTGCAAAATCTTCATGATGGGCAAAGTACATGGTGCAATCATCTGGCACTATTAAACCAAAGCTAATTATACAGTTGTTGTTTTCAGGTGTAAAAACAACTTCATAGCTAATACATTTTCCCATGAGCTTTGACTGGCACCTCTCTGTTGCAGTTTATGTCCAAAAGCAATACCTAGATGTGAAAGTACTGAACATTATCCAGCAGTGAAATAGAGCTGCACTGTATTTGACCACCTGACACTGAATTGGTCAGATAAATGAAGCA